>NW_024881882.1:505000-607029 GCF_019059575.1 Amphibalanus amphitrite
CCCTGCTCGAAACGAGCCACCACCAAGGCGAAGGCGAACTAACGCCGTAATGCACTCGATTCAACGAGCTGCTATTTATAGCTTTATTTATGTCGATATCAAGTAAGCTGACGCAAGTTTCAAGTCTCAGAGTCGGAACTGAAATAATTGAAGGAGTGCTACCGAATTTAATTAAAATACTTTTGAAGGACAAACTTACGTATATCTGACAGAAGAAGTGGAAGCAACAAATCGGCAATGGCTTTACATCATTGATCATTGTCAAAATTATGCAGTAGGATCAACTTTTGGCCGCTATCGGCAGCCAATTGTTGTCCAACCGTCACCGATGTGTCCTCCCAAAAGGTCGAGGGGACCACCGTCTCGTCTAGGGGGCGCGACGGGTCACCGTCAGCCCCTGTCGGCACATTACCAGCTAATATCGGCATCAGCGGCAGAATGGTAATGCCGCCGCCGGCTTACCTCTCCCCGGGAGGCGCCACGATTGGATGTTCGGCCAAGATAAATGGCGTAATTGATCTGGCCCGGCCGGCCCGCCGGGAGCTATAGCGGGCGGCCGCCCCCGCTCAGCACGTGTCAAACGGCACGGCGCGGCGGCCCGGCGCGGCGGCCCGGCGGCCCGGCGGACTCTGCACACACCTACAACGAGCGGCCGGCAGGATATTGGGCCCAGACCCACGGCGAGCGATGAACACCTGTTTGCGACAACTGAACTCTAGTCAACAGGTCACATTGAGTGGTCAACATTTCAAGGTCGAAAAGAATAACGGTGACAACAGTAGAGACGTCAATCGGATACCAAACCGATGCCAACTTGATATTTGGTATTTCAATCGTAATGTGTTTGGTATTTTGTTGGTGTCATAACTAGCCCTCACTAATGTATAAAGGCTAAGAAATTGGTAAAAATTGGTATTTCCCTCAGTTTCCCAAGTTGGTTTGGTTTCGGTATTTTCTCGTGGTTTTTGGTTGGTATTTGATTTGATATCGGTATTCCGATTCTCCGTAATTGACATCACTAGACAACAGCATATACCTAATGCGGCAAACACCTAAAGCATTAAAAAATTTCGATACCTTTAGTATAATATACCTTAAGTGGCAAAATACCGAAAGTAACATCAGGACAGCAAAATATCGAAGCCGTAAAATATCGAATTAAACGACATCGAACTGACAAAGCATCGGAAAGACAAAAATCGAAAGTAAAATTTCAAAAATACAACATATCGATGCAGATAAATCTTCGAGGCAATGGCCTCTGCATCGCCTCCCCATAGGTGCCCAATTTCATTAGAGGGATACTGGAAAACAAGGATAAGGATGGTCTTTGGAGCTCCAAGCCACTTGCGCTGGGCGCAGTCACGTTCTTTGCATATTTGTTGTTGTTTTTAAAAGCATTTTAGTGAAAATGCTTTTCGCCATTTTTAGTGAAACACCCGGTATTGTCTACATAGATTATTTAGAGCTGTCGCAAGGGATAAGCAATAACATCCAAGAGAGACCGGGGTGCGTGGAGGTTCTGACGGATCAGCATGCAATGGACATAAACGACATTTTTACATCATACGGGGTCCCACATGAACGAAACCTAAAAATAAACAGCATCTAATTAGAATGTAGGAAACTGCGACCATGATACAGAGATAGAGTGAACCACACAGCTCAGCGTAAACGTCGGCGATCGCCAAACGATGACCGACTGCAAGCACAACACCAATTGACTGGAATATAAGGCTGTGCTTATTTCGCATTTTCAGTGTCAGCCTGCTCCGTGTGCCCTTACGCTCACACTCCAGCACAGAACGCACTGAGGCATCTACAAACTAAGAAGGTAAACATCGATTGGGAACAGGATTAGCTGCGTAGGCAGCTCGAAGCATGTCCTTTCATATGCCATTTGTTTCAAATGATGCGCTCTACGCTAGTGGAGACGGTTCTGCATTTTCTGCAGGAGAGCTCGATGGTTTCCCTTCGTAACCATCTCCAGACCGAGAACCACCAGACTGGTGATAATCCCCAGAGGAACCATGAGCAGCACGGACAGCACATCTTCCAGGGATATTTCACGATAGCCACCAATGGCTTTTTCGCATATGCTTGGGGTCCTTCCTGGTAGGTAAGCCATCAACTTCGATCTTATGCCCATTTCTGCCAGGCTGGTCAGCACTTTGGTGAGTTCTCGTTTCAAAGCGGCCCTTCCTTTTGCCGCTGCCCAGTAGGAAGGTGTAGCTTTGACAGGTGTGTTCTGCAGAGGAGCGTAGTTACAAGCGTCGTCGCCAATGTCGTGCTCCATAAAGTGCATGTTAACGAAGGTCATGATCTTGGGACCAAATGCATCCTGAATGCTGATATTATTTGTCAGTACTGGTATCAGCCTGTCTCCGCTCATGATACGCTCATACAGCTGTCTCTCGGAGATGTCCTCGCTGGAAGCCAGAGCGCTCATCTGGGATACGCCAGGTTTGATGGCCACGTGCCAGTCGGGCTGTTCGAGGAACTCGCGTACGCTGCTGATGGGTTTGGTGGCGGTGTTAGTTATCAGAAACGACATCAGGTTGGCCGTGTAGTTGATGTAGATCAGGATGCCCATCACCCAGCCGAAGATGGTGGCCGTGCGGCCGGCCAGCGACCGCGGCGTCCTGTCCCAGCCCTGACCCAGCACGGTCATGGCGCCGGCGAGCAGGCACGAGCCCCAGCCCATGTCCCGTACCACCACGCTGTCCTCGGCTCGGGGGCTGCTGAGTTTCAGCGTTGCTCGCAGAACCACGGACAGGATCAGCAGCGAGGCGACCAGCGCCCACCATACCTGACCGCTCAGAGGGCGCAGCAGGCTGGCGAACATACCCAGCGAAGGTCCCGGCGCGCGGTCCGAGCTCAGGCGCACCACGAACGATATCTTCTCCATCTCCACGGGCACGTTGAGAAAATCGACGACCGCCTCACGCTGCGGCGTTATGGACAGCAAGGAGAGCGCCACGTCAGCGCGACCCTCGACCAGCTCGGCGATGACGCCCGTCCACGAGCCGTTGGCGGTGAGCATGCCGTAGCCGTTGGTGCGTGGCTCCACGATAGTGTAGTTGAGCTGCAGTTGGTCCGCCACCAGCCCCCACAGCTGGAACAGGTAGCCGCCGCCGCGGACCGAGCCGTCCGCCAGGCGCTCCAGGGTGACGATGGGCGGGTCGTCGAAGGCGGTGACCCGCAGAGTTCGGTTCAGCGCTGTCTCCTCCACCTCCCATCCCGGTCCGAGCTGCACCAGGTCGCCACGGCGCTCCATCGCGGCGGGCTGAGGTCAGCTCAATGGGCGAATTGTCAGCTCAATGGAGTCCTGACAACCTGACGGCCGGCGCCCGACATCGCGCCATTGAACGAACTTTGCGCAGTCACCCTTGCATTCCACAAGAAATGCCGAGGATAGTTTCATCGTCTAACTGTCGCACTTGCAAAGAAGAAGCTATTGTGCCTGGGGTAATGTGAGGACCCAACATCTGTTTATGGGTTTTGTTACGCCTAAAGTATAGGCTCCACGGCACACTTTTTCGGTTTTTCGTTTCGTTTTTTCGCTTTTTCGGCTTCAGTAGACGATCAGCTTCACTTGATAACATTGGTGTAGCTCCACGGCAGCGAAACCGAAAAAACGAAATTAGCAACTCGAAAAAGCGACGCGAAAAAACGAAAAAACGACTCGAAAAAGCGAAAAAGCGACTCTAAAAATCGAAAAAGCGAAAAAGCGAAGCGACTCGTCCAACCCAAAAGTTTGGATCGACAATCAGTTTTTCGGCTTCAGCACGTGACGATGTGGTGATACTGATGCATGTTTCCAACGATTCATATTTCGGTACTCCTAATGGAAAAGAAGGAATGTAATCGCTCAATAGTATTTCAGTGTCGATATGCACATATTTTCCACGTGAAAGGATTGAATAGCGGTTAATTATGCGAGATATCATATCAGGTCGCGAAAGGTATGCACAATTTTCGGTAATAAATTTCGGTAAATGCATGCTACTATAGAGCGATGAAAACACATTCGATGTGTTCCACTGGACGATACAAATCGACTGATATGCATCACGAACTTTCCGGCCAGGTCATGACCTCGACCAGTCCAGTTAGCTTAACCCGCGCCCTGCTGGGGGGTGTTTGAACACCCCCCCTTGTGGTTTTTCGCGTATATCTCAAAAACGGCGGCGCGGAGCGCCGCCGTTTTTGGTACACCTTATCATACATCAATTCTACACATGTTTTGAAAATTTCAGACCAAGGTCATTCAAGGTCAGGTCACCAGGTCACTTGAAGTGACCTCACCTCATAAAAAGTTTCAATGTCTGTCATAGCTACACCGAGTGACCGATCGCTTTGAAACTTTCAGCGATTGCTAAGAGTAATAGCATGTACAAAATGTATATCTCAGAATTTTGATATCGATGACCTAAGGTCAGGTCAATTTTGCGACCTCCCCATTATAAGTCTATGGGAGAAAATTGAAATGCGCCTCTTTTGGACGAAAGACATTATAAACACTCCCAAACACCGAATTACAAGTGGCTTAGACACACTGAACATGAAAATGGTGTCCGTGACCCTTGTTTATGCCCTGAGGTCATCTTAGGTCACGAATGGTATCTAACGGTTTTTCGCAAATAACTTTTGATAGAGGCATGCTAGAGCGATGAAAACGTCTTAGATGTGTTCAGTTCGACGATACGGATCGACTGATATGCAACATGACCCTTTCCGGTCAGGTCATGACCTTGACCTTAGGTCAAATTTTCAAGTTGACCTTTCAAGGTCAAGTTATAGTTCATTCGATGCGTCTTGACGAGAAGAACACGATGCCGGTAAAAGTAAGCTCGTACAAGGCTTGGGTCAAAAGTTATTACAGAAAAACTGTTTCCGAAAAAATCGGCTATTTTTGCAGTTTTTGCCCCCTGCAGGCAAAACCGTTGATGTTAGGTCAAATCTGAGAGAATTACTCAGAAAGGGCGTTAATAGGGCTATCGAATGCGCTTTTTCGCGGCGCTGTAGCTGTATTGGTTCCCGAGTTATGCGTTGGCTTCTTGGAAATTTTCGACATTAGACCTGGAAATCGGCGAAATTTTGCCTTCAATGACCTCTGGTGACCTGACCTTTGACCTGACCAAAAAATTGACCGAAGTGATTTCGTCATTATTTTTGACGCTCTTTCGAACGCCGCCTTCCGCGTATTGCTACGTGGCCCAGGAGCCGAGTTACAAGGGGGGGTGTTCAAACACCCCCCCCCCCAGCAGGGCGTGGAAATCCAGGACCCCCAGCCGGGCGCGGGTTAAGGTTCATTCGATGCGTCTCGACCAGAGAAACACGTTTCTGGTGAAGGAAAGCTCGAGCAAGTTAAGAGTCAAAAGTTATTGCGGAAAAAACTGTTTTTGCAGAATCGTATATTTTGGACGCTTATGCCCCTGCAGGATAAACGGTGGACCTTACGTCAAATCTGAGGTCATGCTAGCGAAAGAACGTTAAAAGAACGTTTGATTGCGCCTCTCCGCGGCGCTATAGCTCTATCCATTCCTGAGCTATGGACCGATTTGTCAAAAATTGTCGAAGTTTGACCTATAGATATTGGCGACATTTTACCTTCGATGACCTTTGGTGACCTGCCCTTTGGCCTACACCTGACCTAAAAATGGCCGAAGCAGTTTGTTCATTATTTTTTAGCTCTTTCAAGTGTCACCTACGGCGTGTCGCTACGTGGCTCAGGAGCCAAGTTAGAAGGGGTGTTCCCCCTTCCAGCAGGGCGTGGAAATCCAGGAGTCCCAGCGGGGCGCCGGTTAGTAGCTGAGCTGCTGGAAGTTTAGTCAAGCCAATTTCCGACTACAAAACAGACGAGATCTAGTTTAAGTAATTTCCATCTGTTAAAACAGACAACAAAACAGACCCCTAAAGCCCCTAGGCAAAACTGCGACCAAAGCATTGCACTGGTTGCAAACAATATAAAAAGAGCTGGCGGTTGCACAGCGCGTTCCAACTAAACAAAAATCAGCGAAACTCGAAAAACTCAAGTCACGAAGCGATAAATCGAAAAAGCGAAAAACCGACGCGAAAAAGCGATAAATCGAACCGAAAAAGCGAAAAACCGAAAAATCAAAAACCGAAAAAGTGTCCCGTGTAGCTTGACCTTAATGCAGGCGCTTTGTCTGTTCACATGAACTGCTAGCTAGCGCTTATTCACGCAACATTATTTCGATATGGCTATTGGCTAATTGCACTCGCATACAGCATGGCAGGAACTTTCACCTTTGGCGCCACCATTTGTCAAACTTCTAAGTGAGGTTGATGGAAAAGGCCATCAAAAGATAGTATAAAAGTATCAGCTGTCAGGGCATATCTATATCAATAATTATATAAACAATAAATTTGAAGTAGATTTCCCGTCCTCTAAATGCACCCTGTGTTCGTACATGTCGGGGCGACGCGAAGTCAACATTGCCGAACTCAGAAATATGGTTTAGGAATTATAGCATATGCACCACTTCACGTCGGTTAATAAGCGCGCATGAGAGCTGTACTCACACACACAGGGGTGACCATTGGCAAAAAGTATAAGTAAGTAATAGTGTAATAATGAGCATAACTATAAGTATCAAAGAAAGTATCACAGAGGCGCCGTCTCTCGGAAGAGGGAAGGGCGCCTCCACGACCTCCCTCCGGACTCATGTTTGATTTTAGGTGCCTACTGCCTGAGGTCGCCCATGTGACATAAAGTTGGCTTTGCACGACAAGTCCTCTGGTCATTGGAATATGGCGTTGGAAACCAACGAAACTGCTTCCTATAAGAGGAAAAGGACATAGTGCCACTAAATTTATATGTTCGCGTTACCGTTAGATCTCAGAGGAAAATATTCTGGAGAAGTGGGCCATGGAGACGCCGCTGTTCAGATAACCCCTTCAGGCCTTCATTTTCAGGATACCTACATGCAAAATTAATTTTGAGAAAAAGCCGCTAAATTTCAGCATTTTATTTTCCACCGTTTCGGAGATGCTCATGAAAAACCGGAGGGGTGGATGAAAACACCCCCTACCCATTTTATTGTAGGTATAGAGTGTAGGAATAACGTCACTTGAGTTGGTCATCAGCAGAGCTGTGCCCACTGCCCACAGTTCGACCATCTTCAGTTGAATAAACTGCTGTCGTCTGCAGTTGAGATGCGCGCGCCATTGCATCGGTTGACCATTATCTTTTGTAAACCTACTTGAATATCTAAATATCCTTGTATTTCGGCAATTTTTGTACTGTGAATATCTGATGGCACTTATTTGAAGGGTACAGTGAGAGTTTCACAATGCTGTCATTTCATTGTTTTCAACGGGGCACGCTTTAAAATTAACAGCGCCGTATGAGCCAACAGAAGATGGTGGGCAGCCCGTGCCCACCTCACCACGTAAATCCGGCAACAGTACCGTCGAAAATCAACTTCAGTCGGAACTGTCGCTAGAGTCACTATCATCATCGGAGGAGGAGGAGCCCTGCGATTCCTCTTTGGAGCCTTCTGGGTCGGGCGGCTGTTCGTCAGTCTTTTCCTGTTGAAATCTCCTGTATCCGTAGGCTGATGCCAACATGATCAACCCCAACACCAATATAGCGACGATTAGAATCGCGTTCTTGTGGATCGCCTTTTGTATCATCTTCTGCGCTTCTGCCACTGCCCCGACGAACTTTCCGTGATTTTTCTCCTCGACACTGAGGCTGTCTTCGGGTCTGTCCAGGAACGACACGGTGAATTTGAACTGCATCGACTTCCTCACGGTCGCCGGTCCCCCGCTGAAGGAGAGCGTCCACCCGGCCATGCCGATGATGTCCAGCTCGTTGGTCCTGGACCGCAGCACTGGCCGGTACCCCTCCGGCTCGTTATTCACCAGCGAGGAGATACTCTCCGTCCGCATCTTGCCCACCGCCCCCTCTCCGATGTACACATGCATGCCGTACTGACACTCCAGGTCGTTGGCCATCCACATTTCTACGGTGTCGTCAAAGTTGCTCTTGATGGATGCGAAATCGTGCGCCACGTCCACATTGATGCGAGTTTCTTCGCCGCTTTTGATAATGACTGTGATGAACTGGCAAGTGTTGAAGTCCGGCCGCGGGTAGTTGTGGTTCTCGTCGTGCATTCCTTTTCCCTTCATATCCACCAGGCCAGGCTCTGATATGTCCAGCATAGCCTTAGCTCTATCCAGCACGGGGAAAATTGGTCCGTCTTTTGATCCACATGAGCTGCCTGAGAAGCCTTTTGGACAAATACATTTGCAGTCCTTTCCGAGATAGCCAAAGTTTTTACACTTTGGTGCACTTTTGCCACTGTCCTCGCAGCTCTTGGTCCATTTCGATACACATTTGTATCCCAGGTTGACGATCATACTATCATAATGTGTCTGCAAATAGCCACCAGGCCTATGATAGTCGAACATGTATTGATAGTGTGGATTTTTGTGAAGATAAACAGGTCTCTGATCAAGCCCCGCGAAGGACGACGTAGCATAGTGCATCAGTGACATCGGGTCATAAGGTTTCGGGGCACCATATACCTCCTTCGGACAAAACTTCCCTGCTTGTGACCACGAATGTTTAATAAAATGCTCCGCGATCTTCTCTAGTTTTACTTCAATGTTTTCAAACTGCACGTTGATGTGCTTATCACGGTCTGGTCTTGCCATTTCATGCAGCAATCCAAGAGCATGTCCGAATTCGTGAGCAGCGGCCACCAGCTCACAGCCTCCCGGCTGAACGGACATCTTCTGGGATGACCGGTCTTTGCCCGTTCCATAGTGGCGGCCCAGCAGCGACCAGCAGCCTCCGAACGCCCCGACGCAAACTGCTGGCTCGCCGATATCAGCATCACACTTGTTCGGTGGCTTCTTAGAAAACTTAATGCAAGTGTTGTCTGACCAGCTTTTTACAGCCTGCTCAAATATGTCTTGGTCGGCTTTCGTTTCAGTATCAAAATAATAGGCTACTATGGTTTCTTTGCCGTCGTCTAGCCAAAGTTTACTCCTTACCTCTAAATTTTGGCGACCTTCAATTGCTCCGAGTTCAGGAAGTAAGTCCTCTGGATAGAAAGCAACATCATCAAGTATTCCAAGAAGCCGACCATTCGATCCATCTTTTACCGTATATCCACGGCTCACGAGCAAAGCGGTCAATTCTTCTTTAGTGAAGTTCATAGAGCTATCCTCTCCCTTGACAACTTCATAATTTGCCTTGGTATTATAATCTGTTTTCACTGACAAACTGTCCTCGACGTTCTCAGATTTTCTTAGCTGAATGCCGATCGGCTTGTTGTCAACCTGTCCATCAAGAGTAGCAACAACACGGAGTATTTGTAATTCAATCAGGACGAAACTGAGAAGAAATGTACGCATAAGGTAGAAAATTATCCAGTGTAGCAACTAGTTAGCACCACTGGCATATTGTGGTGCTAGAATTTAAATCGCAATTGAAATGCCCATATAGGGCTCTATTTAGGTGTTGGTTCACGGTGCCCAGTCGTTACTTTATCCTTTGCCTTTAAAATAAACGGCCATATTGGTCATTTAGTTCAATGGTTTGTTTTACATGAATCACATTTTTGAACCCTAGGGCAGGCAAGAATTATCCATACTTGCTCCATACACTAAAATTTAACTCAAAGCCTGGAAGGTATCTTTAATTAGACATCACCTTTCTCGTGCCAACCTAATTAAAGTACCTTTATTTGGTCGTTTCCCAGACATTTCGATCGACATCGTCACGACATCTACCCTGAGCGCGTACCGAGACTCATTGAATATCGGACATGCATGCAATGCTGCTTGATTAGATGCAGCAGTTTTTCCGCGAAGCTCTAGCTCGATCAGAGGCCGAACGGCAGGGAGGTCCAACTGACCCCCCTATATTGCAATGTCTTTTCATTAAAACTTCAGCATTCGTAGGATGAAATAACACATGTTTTTTTATCGACGGGCTAGCTAATAGGCATGCATTGTGCGGCATCCACATAACTTGATAACTCACACACTTCACACTTGTCTGACTGGAGACGGCCGGGACGAAGTGTAAGTACGGACTAAGTCTGAACCTATTCCCACCCCTCCCGCCAGGTCTGGTTCCAGAACCGGCGCGCCAAGTGGAAGAAGCGCCGCTCCAGCGGCGGCGGGCTGCGGCCGCAGGTCGGACTGATGACCTCACCCCTCGGCTCCGGGTGGGGCATCGGAGACGGCTTCTCCGGCGGAGAGACCCGCTGGTCGCTCGGCGCAGGTGAGGAATGGGGGAACAGGCGATCTGAGACCCCGGACCGTCCAGCGGCTCTGTCGAGTTGGATGGGTTCTGTCGATCGCGTCTGACCAGTGGCAACTTCAACGGTCTGTTTGTCAGGGTCAGAGGTGTCGATGGGATTCTATCGTCATCCCTGTGACCACTGTAGTGATCGGCGATCGCTGCGGCAGCCCCTTTGCGATATAGCCATGTTGATGCAGTCTTCCGTTGCCCCACCCTGATCCGCCGCAGATGGGATATCAGTTGACACTGGGTATGGTGGACTCGTTACGGTTCCTAGTGACCTGCTCGCCACCAGGAATGCCTGTAGGTGTGTGTTAGTCCCTAGTAAATAGCCCGCCACCAGCAATGGTGGTGGGTATGGGTCAGCTTCCACTGACCACTATGATCGTCCCGCCACCAGGAATGTCTGTGGGCTCGGCGCCGCTGGGCCTGGGCCGCAGCTCAGTTGGCCAGCTGGGGCCTCCTCCATCCCAGATGGGCGTCTCGGGCCCTCTGAGTCAGATGAACCAGGCCATCAACTCAATGACTGCCGTGGCCATGCCCAACACGGGCTATCACACCCAGTACGGCCTGAACCCGCTCGGTAAGTGCAGCAATGGAACAGCGCCACTCCAGCAGGGAGAGATTAAACAGAGAGAAAGCCGAATGAGAAAGAGTGCCCCTTGCAGCTCAAGCTCACCTCCCTGCCATTGACGTGTGTTCATCCCGGGCTCTACCTGACGACTGACCCCGTCTCCCCCCTGTTCGCCGTCGCAGCGGTGACCAGCTGCGGCATGGCCACTCCTTCCTCGGTGGCGGGGGCGGCCACCTCGGTGGCGGCGCCGCCTACGCCGCCCATGGAGCCGCCCCCGCCCGGGGCCGTCATGTCTGGCCTCTACTTCAACGGCGACAGCTACAGCGACGTCCGACGGCGCATCTTCGAGAACTCCACGCTGGGCCAGAGGCCGTGCGACTCACAGCAACTGTGACAACCAGCCGGCGGCGGCGGCGGAGGGCTCTGAGCGGCCGCCCCCGCCCCCGCCCCCGCCGCGACCGACCCGGCCGCCGCCCGGAGCTAATCAAAATGGCGGTCTGAGGAGTCCGCTGACCGCAGGATGTTTGCGAGTGGACACTCTGAATGGGTGCATGGCTCCGGTCCGTGACAATGTTCGTGAGTCGTGACTCACACGGTGACTCGATCCGTGACTCGAGTCATAAAGGGTCACATCCGTGACGGTTCTGTGTGATGTCCTGGGGTGCCGGATGAGACATTGGCACCCTAGAGTGGGACTGGGATTCACTGGAACTGACCCCTGCGCTGTATTCGAGCGTCGATATATGTGTATGCGCAGGAGAATCGGCCCACAGCCCGCCCGAATACTAGGCCGAGTCAGCCCCCCCCCCGCATTTTCCAAGCTTGACGCTCCATAGCTGCCCCCACAAGACGGCACCAGATCATAAGCCGGGGCTGGGTTCCGTCGGAGTCTCGAATGACTGATGATGTTTCTCCGGGCCAGTCTGGGTGTTATAAGTCGGGCCAGAAAACACCGAGTGTTCTGAGTTGCGCCGGCAGTCACCGAGTGTTCCGGGCCGCACCTCTGGTCACTTCAGGTGACCTAAGATATTCTGAGCCATTCTGAGCCAAATGCTGCATCCATCAGCGCCACAGTGCGATGTGTCGCGGTGGTCATTGGTTAACGTGGCGTGAGTTGACGCTGTATGATCGCTCGATAAGCGGCGCTGAAGTCTGAACTGTTTTGAGGTCGAGATCAGCCGACTGGGATCTGACCCATGCTCAGCGCCCAGCATCACGGCATGTAAAAAGGGGCGGCCCAGGCCAGCCAAATCGTCCCTCTACATCCCGCTACTCACTTTACGTAGCGCAAAGTGCAATGTTTTGTTGTACCTGCTGCTTCAACAGGCAGTGAGACTCGATGTACCTAATATGTGCGCGCGAGCGACTGCCCAAACTGCTGTATATGAGCCAGCTTTAGGTAGATCAATGTGCCCGTGTATACCTGCATGCTATTCTTTACATCATCCAGAGAAGTAATAAATGTAAGTCTCCGTGTACACAGCGCCTCTGCGGTGGCCGGCTGCCGGACACGCCTCTCTCGGCCACTCGGCTCCGGCCAGCATTGATCTGCCGTTTCTGGGCACTCGGACATTGGGCCGATTCACAGAAGAAACTAATTCCCCACCCGTCCGACGGGAGATTTGCAGCCGCCCAGAGCCGCGCCGCTGAAAGTTTGCCGTAAAGAGCGGCCGAATCTGGCCCAGGCTGGCACGTGCTATCTCCATAGTGCATAGGCGGCTTCTAGCAGCGGAAGTAAACTGAAGCCAAGTACATTCCAATATGAATGTGTGTGTCTTGTTTATTACCTATGTTTCAAGGGCGTTGCTAAGTTCAGTCCATTTCTGCGTTTTCGCTCAATTATTTATGTGTATTGTATGTACATTAGAAGGAGAGGAAATCTTTAGCCTGGGTAAAGAGACAGCTTCAAAACTCGATGGTGTGGGGCTCGAACTCGAATTCAGAACGATGTCGTTTGATGCGTTTGGCTGCTTGCTAGCAACCGGTGCCGAAAGCAACGGTAGATCTGAATGGTCCGTATCGTTATCATCATCTATCCCCGGTACACGCTTTTTATTATTGAAATAATTACCAGGAACCAGTTTACTGGAGACGTATTGTTTATAGTTTAGATACGTTGTTATAGCACTTCGCATTTTGCTTTGCTTAGCTGAAACACTCAGCCCTTACGAAGTCCACTCAACCGTACCATGCGTTACGCCAATACGCCTCAGCTGTAGTCCAATATGTTTGGATCAATTAATTATAACTCCCATATAAATTGCCTAGAACACTTTCAAAGTTACTAAAATTAACGAAAGTAATTGTTTATTAACAGATAGAAGCGCAATTAAGATAAGAACAAATAATGGCGTATGTACACAAATCAGTGGCTTAAATAAACTCCTAACAGCGTGACAATCGAGCCCTCATGGCCGCTCAACAATGCTAATACAATCTTCTGGCGCACTGGCGTTAATATTTCCATAGATAACATGAATCATATGTATTTACATATTTCATCACAAACGCGGTAGGCTACATTTCGGCAAAAATATCTTCGCATGATTCGCTCATGAATTATACTAGGTGCACAATGGTTTACAGCGCCAATTCAAGAAGCAGTCTAAAACTGAGTCCAAAACTGCTGTGACTTTCAATGGATATCACATCAGCTAACAGCCAGGCACATTCATCGATTACATACATTGGTAAGCACATGTCATCAATTCGCCTCTAATTGGCTCTCAAGTGAAAGATTCGCTTTAAAAAGTCAACAACAGCCAGCCTTCCATCGTTCGCTATCCACGAATGTACAACAGCCACACTCTCACTGTACCACCTTTTCTCGCCCTTCCCACCACTCACCGCCCATGTTCAGTTCCCGAGGACGGCCGAGACTGCGACCACAACTCCGAGCAGGACAGAGGGCACCAGGAGCGCCCCGCCCCGGGAGGGCTGCGGGCAGACGGCGTCCCGCACCAGCCAGCCCTGGGGCTCGACACCGGGCGGGTACCCAGTCGTGTTCCGCGTCTGAAAATACAACCGTACGTGGTTAAGGGAACGTGAGTAGATATATAGGTCTTTTGTGTGATCAGTGTTTTCAGTAATAATAGTGGATCCCGATGCCTCCCAGTCCCCATGCTTAAAGTGGTCTTTAGAGCTGAATACACAGGACGTGAAATATATCATGAAACGTCATCAAACGTGTAAAGAAGTGTGATGCTATAGTTAAAGGAAATAGTTCACTTTCACGAAATTATTTTTTTTTGCAACGATTTATTATTTTTTATGTTCAAAATAATCAGCAAAGAAAATAAAACCTTTTTATAACAAAATATTTTTTTCTCTATATTTTGATATAGGAAGAACTTTTCAGTTTCTGTAAGGCACACGCGATCCAGTATGAAAAGAGCATGGGTCCCGAAAATTCTTCAGAAACAGAGAAATTATCGCAGCCACCGGCATTTGGGCGATCTGCTCGATCTAATAATGTTCCCCTGAATGTCCTAATTGATCAGTACGAGAATTTCTCTAGAGTTCTCGTAGATAATTTCTCTAGTTTCTGAAGAATTTTCGGGACCCATGCTCTTTTCATACTGGATGGAAATATATGCAAGGCACACATCCTCAACGCAAGACACCTTTTCGGGACGAGAAATAGAATATCTTTGCCTAGGGTGATCGTTGGGCTGTAAAAGCTCCTGATTTATGCTCGTCTCAGCCCAAGCTACGGAACTGCTATTCCAGTTCAAAACCCATGTTAAAAAGTGAACTATTTCCTTTAAGTCTAAGCATTTTCGTCACCTCTAGGTCCTAACAACAATCCGGCTACCACACTTGCAAGCCTCACTGTTTCGAGGACGACTCGGCCGAATTCATAGCACTCCGGCACGTGGGTGCCGCGCCAGGCGACCTCACTCAGCGCCGTCAGCCTCTGATCAGACCAGTCCAGATCGTTGGCATACTCCTGCAGTGACAGCCCATTAAACTCGGCCGGAGACGTGACCACCAAATCGTGACGGCTGAGAAAGAACAGGGCGGGATACATGACACGGCTGAGAGATAATTGAGAAACACACGGGAGAAATGCGTGATGAAATCGTCACACAGAGGGGCGATTTATCGATTGGCGAATTCAAATTGCTCCGATAATTCCTCAGGTTTTGCATTGCACACCTGTTACGTATGTTACTCCTCCTCTGTCTCCACTGGGCCCATTGAAGACGGAGCAAACTCAACAGATTACGAGATTCGTTCTGGATACTATCCCGCAAGGCACGGCTGTCCGGCGGAACAGCATAACGCCTGGCTGGGTAGACTGTACCGCACCACCGCGCCGCTCGGCCGGCCGCCTTTGGACGCGCACTGCTGTTGCCATGGGTACTGACCCGTCGCGTCTGACCCCGCTGACCCCCAGGGCAGAGAGCAACGGCTCCTTCTGCGGCGTGCTGACACACTGCGCCAACTGCACGGCGGGGTAGTAGAGCATGAATATGACGCACATCTCCTCCTGGGTGGCCCGGCCGCCCTGTCGGCAGGGCAGAACAGAACAGTTATCGGGTGAAGCCATACGAAGTGAAATAACAAAACACATTTTGTAAGTGGATCTATATATACATTGTCATGGATTTATATCCATCGATAGTCTTATTGCCATGACACTTCATGCTTTGAAACCGACGGCGTTGTAAAGGTATTTCGGTGTCGTACATCTCGCGAGAATTATAGGAAAACAAAGCGTGACTTGCTGAAAATATGCCGATTAAATGAACGACAAACGAGAAAACTTGAACCGTCCCTCAACGAAGCAAGTTGTATGCAACAAGGGATCCGTCTAAAAAATACTAGTCCGCGTAAGCCAGAAAACCGGACGTTCTGTCTTTCTGCATTTCATCCCACAACTGCCCTGCACCGTCCCCTAGCCCTGTCGCCACTACCCAGCGCCACTACTGACCAGTGTGGCGTTCTGCCTCTCCGTAGAGCGGTAGACGCACTCGACAGTCAGCTGGTCGCCCCTGGCTACCCTCCTAGGGGGAACATGACGCAGTTGCTGGTAGTTGAAGTCGTAGTTGTCGTCACGCACGATAGATGGCAGCACCTCCGTGTTGCCCTGGAAGTGCCTCAGGCGGATTTGCCGGCCGAGCAGGTGGGTGTGCGGCAGCGCGGCGAACACGGTCACACCCGAGTCGGGCAGCGCCTGTGTGAGATGGTCATAATTAGTAAACGACTGGATAATAAAATCCATCGGACAGGAGCATGGACATAAGGCAACAATAAATTGTTATGAAACAAAAAAGAGGGAACATACAATAATCATTGCCAAGTTGCCTAGATTATTTATTTTGCTGGGCTAGGTCAGGCATCAGATAAGAAGAAAGGAGAGATTGAGAGAAAAAGCTTCCACCAGTTGGTGCGCCTCATGTGAGTCGTCGCCCTCTCCCCCTAGTCGTGACCCGTCTTCCAAGAACCGGTGACCCGTCCCCACCACCCGGTGACCCATGACCTCGTCCCCAGCCCTCTGGTAACCGCTGACCCCGTCCCCAGCCCTCCGGTAACCGCTGACCCCTCGCTCACCAGCTGGAGGCACTCGTCGGAGCAGTGGCCGGCCACGGGCAGCGTCCTCTGTCCCGGAGGAATCAGCTGCAGCTGAGACACGTCATGGCCGACGATGAGCATGGCGGCGTCCTCGCGTCTCGGCTGAGGCGTCAGCGTGAACTCGAGACCGCTGCTGTCCACCACTCCTGACGAGAGGATAGGCACAGAGGCAGGAGCGTGAGTCGTTAACAAGGACTGGAGTCGTATAGTTTGTCATCTAGGCTCTACTAGAACCGTTCATATATTCAATGATTTTGAGATGTAAATGTAGCATACGGCAACTGCACCTAACTACCAACTGTTTTTGAAATCCACCATGACCATCAATCAAATCACTTGTAACCAGCCATCAATCAGCTTACCAGCCACTATCGATCACCTCACCAGCCACAATCGGCCAGCTCACCCCAACCATCTGTCACCCCATCGATCACCATCGGTCATCTCTCCAGTCACCTGTCACCACTGGTCATCTCACCGGTTCTGTCCTGCAGGTCGTAGTGCGTCTCCAGAATGTAGAACTCGGCTCCGTGGTCGGGACCGATCGGGTAACCGGCGTCTGGCGGATACTCGAAGTCCTGTCAAACGCACTGTGTTTGTGACGGGATCATTTCAGTTGGACAAATAACGAAAATGTGACGCCTTACAAAGTATAAAGCACATGCGGACGCTGCTTACGTTACTGTTAAAAAACACATTTAGAGACACCGCTAAACATGACAGGTCCCCAGTCAGAAAATTGTTTGCTTCCCGACGGGACAGCGCGCATGTGCAAAGTTGCAGCGAACGATGCATTTTTTTTTTTATAAAACACGTGTGCACTGTGCCGGCAAAACAAACTTTAAAATATGACTCAATTTCCCCGCCATGCCTAACTTTTACACTTTTAAGTTTGCTTTCTGCTACCGAAAGTCGAGACAGGCGGCACGGAATGTGCTGGATCACTCGCCTCCCCACTGACGCGGAACACCCCATACAGCGATGGCCCCCCGACAGCCGCGCGCTGCGCTATCCTCTACCCAGTACCCAGTACCCACCTCCCCACCGACGCCCCAGCCGGCGATGGCCCCTCGACAGCCGCGCGCCGCCGGGGGCATATTGGCCGAGTAGCAGCGATAGCCGCCGCCGCCGCCGTCCGCGTGCACCGCCAGGTCGGAGAAGTCGTGACCCGAACACTGGTACACCAGCATGTGGTGGACGATACGCTCGCTGCCGGGCTGGATGAGCGGCCGGTACTGTCGGATAAATGGGGAAAGGTGAGATGGAGGGCAGGGAAGGGCACAGACGCAGGCTGCTGGGGCACGTCTTGCACGAAAGGTCTTGGGGGAAAAAACTGGGAATATTCATACTGATCAAATTGTGGAATGTCATTGTCATTGTGGACAAGATTTCAGACATTAAACCATGCATGAGTCCGCTGAAAATCGGCGACTGAAAACGCTCGGGACTGGAACGCTAGCTATCACGGTCACTGATGTCAGAAGTATGACTCAATTGGCTCTGTCCCGGATGGTATACGCGATGTTCCGGGGCCGAAAGACGGCTGTAGCGGTGACCAGACGCAGTACCAGATGGTGGGGCTGACTCAGCAGGAAATGATGCAGTAGAAGGCCCCAGCGGACCACGGGAAACAGAGTGATACTAAAGGAAGTTGTCGGCGCAGGCTGGTGGGAGGTGGAAAGGTCACCCGCTGGTCTGGTCCGGTCTGGACCAGCTGGTCTGGTGGTCTGGTGGTGCCCAGGGCGGCAGGATCAAGGGCAGTCAACACAAGAAAAAGGGGACAGCACAAGTCGGATTGAAAGCACGGTGAATGGAAGATTTAAACAAGTCTAAAGTAAGTAGAGCACCTACGAGTACATGTTAGTAGGCTAGTGAGTGGCCAGACTGGCCAAAGCACTGACTGGGTTGTTTGCATTTCCAAACAACGTTTTACGATTAAGCTGAACCGCCCGACTACCCTGCAAAGGCGGTAATATCACAGTCCAGTCGCGTTGCAGTGAGCCGTGCATACGTAAATTCGGCCTTGTTTCGCAACGACAGAAGTCTCAGGTCGAGGCGCCTGCGTAGTGGCTAGAACACACAGATTAAAAGGGTCGGGTGTGCGCTGTTCACCGCGCTCTTAAAAGCCTTTGTCCTAGCATACGTGCTAGCCAGCCATCTCACCACCCTGCATGTGAACTGACATTTGTTACGTCAACAGGGGCACGACATAGCTGACGCACTGCGTTACTTCCCGCATCCCTCGTTCGTTGCCGTTCTTCGTTAGGTAATAGCGTTGTTTGTCGTAGCGTTAACCCACCTTTATGACATGATGTTTGGTGGTGAGCTGAGGAGCGCGCACCACCCTGCACCAGTAGACGGTGCTCTCCGAGGGCAGCCGGGCCTCGTGCTGCACCACATTCCAGACCACGGGCTGGGCGGCGGCGGCGGCTGGGTCGCCGGGCGGGGGCGGCGGCGGCGGCGGCTGGCCGGCGGCCGGGTCCCTCAGGTGGATGCTGCGCTGGCCGCGGTGCTGGTGGCGCTGAGGGGACCCTAGCGGCTCCGGGTCCGACTCGTGGTAGGCGAACAGCACTCGCTGGGTGTCCATCTGTGGGAGCGGTCGATAATAGTCAGATGGCGACTCTAGGCATCGGCGCGAGTGATTCGCAGCAATGAGTTCGATGTTGCTCGCGTGAGGAATACCCATTGAAAGTTATTCAGCGAAAACACATTCATTACAAAATATGACATGCTTCGATCAACACTGTCACGCAGATAGGGGTTAACAACATCACACCGTTGTTATACTTCAATTACTTTAATTCATTGTTATTCCTACTCTGAACGCTAGACCAGATAATCGGTAAAGCTACAGTGTATTGGTAAGCCAAACATTCTGGGTCTCTTACGCACCACTGCACCCCACTAACCGTGATGTCTCTGTTCTCGCCTTGCACGGCATCGGGCAGACACGAAGGCGTCAGAGGTCGAGTGAAGGTCACCACCGTACGGGTGCTGTTTTCTGAGGCTGCCACCAGGTGGCTGACCTGACGCTGGTCGGCAATCAGCTGATACGAGTCAGCTGAGTGCATGTCCTGTGAACGACAACACGTCGCGACTTGGGTCATACACGAATATTGGACACAGGTAGCAGAGACGTCAATTTCTTTGAGTGATCAACAGAACCCTTTCACTAGGTACTTTATCATCGCAAGCAGTGAAAGCGCTGCGAGCGGGGACGGAACTAAAATCTGCTTACGACGATAACACACTCAATATGATTGGTATTTGGTAGTGAATCCTAGATATAGCCTAGATTAGTATATTCACCCACATGAAGGCACCGAGTTGCGAGTCGCAGTTACATGAGTACCATGATAAGCGTAAAGCGCATCCCGGTTTTACTCAAATGCTGGAGCGTCATGAATC
Source organism: Amphibalanus amphitrite (assembly GCF_019059575.1). Taxonomy (NCBI): domain Eukaryota; kingdom Metazoa; phylum Arthropoda; class Thecostraca; order Balanomorpha; family Balanidae; genus Amphibalanus; species Amphibalanus amphitrite. The sequence continues at coordinate 524,848 of NW_024881882.1, forward strand.
CTTTACTGAGTACCAAGTGTACCAAAGCGGCTTGTACCGCTCAGAGCTCACCATTAGATAGGGCATGCCATCCTTCACACCGGCGACTACCATGTCCGAGTTAGCCATCGCTCCGGTAGGAGAGAGGCCGAATCCGACCCAGCCCAGAGTGGTCGCCTCCAGCTGAACAAACAACATACGCCCGTCAGCCACGGAAAACAGACAAGCCGAGTCGACAGAATGTCAGCATCGATCGCCGTGCCTGTCACTTTTCTTCACCGATATACACAGAGCAAGACCCTATATACCACGCAGAGGACACAAAGCTTTTGTACACGATAGAGATCCAGGGTAAATAAACGGCCTTGTCGAAAATGACAGATAGGAGATCGTACAAGTTCGATTTACACCGTTCTCTCTACCTGATCCGCCAATTTCAGAGGTTCAAGAGGTCAAGCCAAGGTCCTTGTAACATCCACATGAGATCAGCAGCATATCTAGTATCTACAGAGCTACATATCGGGACGAGCCATCAGCATCAGCGGAAGTCAAGATCAATTATTTGCTCATGTTTTTTTGTAGGATGATGCTCACAGTGTTTCTATTTATTCCCAAGTATTATGTTCATGCATGCCTCGTTTATCCTGGAGTTCGTTTATCGTTGAGTCGTTCTTATATTTTATCGTTGAGTCGTCTATAAAAAGATGAATTCGCAATTAAAGTTGATTGCTTGTCGAGGGTATATGCAGTTGAGTTCATAACGCCTGACGCCACTGACAACGCGTGGAAGTTGCAAGAGCCTTGGCCTGGGCTCTTGAACCTAAATGGACTACTTAAATTTAAACAGTAGGTAGGGCTCTTACACCTACACTATGACAACAAAAAGGTCCATAAAACGACAAGCACAGGAAAGGTACTGATCAGCGTTGCCCAGGGAATGCAGACACTACGGCTACTGATCACTGATGGATGAATTTATGAACAGTAGTAGTCAGTGAACGACACATATAACGGACGGACAACATGGGCCAGGCAACGATAAATACCTATAGCAGACGACAGTGGTCAGTAGCCGGCAAATACAGGGTGTCCGGAAAGTCCTGGCGCTTCTTTTGGACGCCGTGTAACGCGCGCTGTGATTATTGGACATTCAGCCAATCATCACAGACATGACCCCTCGTTGATTGCTCAGCCAGAGGTCGTGTAAATATGACCTTGAAATCGTTTTCAGTGATGGGTAGATGGGCGAAGATGCGCCTTGTCGCTGAATGCCTGCGCGCGGCGGCCGGGTGCGACTTGAACGAGGCTCGAGTTGCAGCGCAATGCGGCGTTTTTCGATGAATGGTTTAGCAGGTAAAGGCTTATTTCGACTCGGGAATTCCTTAGAAAATATCCTCAGACCGTTTCGAACGCGATATGGGAACGGAGCAGCATTTCAGCGCGGCAATCGAAGAAAGTGCGGGGGTCTGATGGACAAAAATGCCCCATCATCTTCGTCAATGTTGAATAAATGAATAACAGGCTGGCCCACGAGGGGTTCCTGGACAGCCACATCAACCCGAGGGTCAAGACGACATGCCCTAAGGGTCACTTCGCATTTCAACAGCACAGAGCACCCTCCAACAACGCCGCTGCCATTCAAGCTAAACTGACAGAGGAGCTTGCCGGGCCAGATCACCGTGGCGAAATGAGATCAGGCCGCCTTATTCTCCTAACCTGACCCGCTCGACTAAGGCGTGCTACGCGTTTTGTAGAACAGGATCTAGGCCATTTCTCACCCCAACCTGGAGTCGCTGAAGACTCGCATCATGACAGCATGGGAGGACCTGGAAATGCCCCGCATCGTCAAAACCCGCAAACGCTTCCTCCCCTACGTCGAGGCCGTCGTCGGCGCCGGCGATGGTTACATTGAATGAGCACGTAGCGGAAGCATGTGGCTTGGTGTCCCTGGTCATTGTTTTGATCCATTGATTAGTATCTATGAACCAATGGTATTTGTTTTAGAAAATGTTGAAAAGCGCCAGAACTATCCGGACACCCTGTATACCAGACAAAAATGTGAACGATGATGTGAACGATCAGTGAACGATGAAAAAATAGCAAAGGCCAGTGGCCGGTAAATATCAATATAAGACAACGGTGGTCACTGGTCAGAGAAAGACCACTATAACAGACAGCAGCGGGCGAGAGTGGCAAGTAAATATTAATAACGAACAGAAGTGACGGGCGTTAAAAAATAAGGTACCTAATGTAACAGGCAGCGACCGACGAACAAAGCAGCAGCTGGTGTCCGCTCTCCGCTCTTACCTGGCAGGTGAAGTTTCCATCGTGAATCCGCCACTGGATCCGCACGGATCCGTCGGCCGCCAGCACGGCCTCACTGTCCCATTTCTGCGCTGGGACCGCCGACAGCGACACGGTCAGGGTGGCCAGGGCCACCAGCACAGCGTCGAGCACCATACCGAACAACTGTCACCACAGCAGACAGCGGCGTGGTCCGGCGCCGGGCACCGAGTGGCCGAGACAGCGGACACAGAGCGCTCCGCAGGCCGGTTCCGCCGGAACAGGCGCGGATAGCGCCACCGCCAGCCTTCGGCCCGTCCGGCGGGCGGAACAGTGCCCACTGCCCACTGCCGTACCATACGGTCCGTCCAGCTGCCCCAGTGCCGTACCATACGGTCGGCACTGGGGTCGTATACCATACTGTCTGACCATGCCCAGTGCCGTACCATACGGTCCGTCCAGCTGTCCCAGTGTCATATACCATACGGTCCGTCCGGCTGTCCCAGTGTCGTATACCATAGACTATCTGACCATGCCCAGTGTCGTACCATACGGCGCGTCCGACGGGCTAACCCGTGCCCACTGCCGTACCATACGGTTCGTCCGGCTGCGTGACCTTACCCAGTGCCGTACCATACGGTCCGTCCGGCTGTGTGACCATAGTCATACCCAGTCCCTTTTAAATTTAGCGCCAGCCGCCAATGCTTTTTATAGTTAACCTTGCGGTGATTGAATTTCGACTCGTCAAGAAATAAGTCACCTTTATCCCAAAAAGGTATACTTCAGAAGACATTTCCAAAGATCCCCAAACAGGGTCGTTAAGAATAAATGTGCACGAGGAAAATACATTGCTTTCGACACTATAAGAAAAACAATCGTTTTTGTGCAGAAAACATTGCCATATTTAGGACAGAAACCCCAAAAGACGTTTATTACCCTAGATACTCCATGTGGCCTTGTTTAATTAGGCTTTGGTTTGTCATTCGTATTAGCCTATAGACGCCGTTATTCATTGGGGGTTTGATCCGGCCTTGACTGCGACGGCCATAATGATTACATAGAATCAGAGACACTTAGAAGGTATAGACAGTATTTGCGTGGCATAACTGAACGACCCATGCTCTTCAGTGCAAAATATTCAAACTACTATCTAGATCATGTTATGTTACCGACAAGAATCAGCACATCATATGAAAAACCTTATTTCAGCAAGATAAAACGACCAATTCTTGAAAAGCTTATGACGAAAAGGTAGGCACATCTCAGAGGCCATGACGTTTCTAATCGACACACAATGATACCATAATTTAGCGTTGCTTACCAGATGCATGCATTGCGTAGCATTATCAAACTGTTTTATGTGTTTGCTTTCCTTTTCTCAATTTCGTCCTTCAACAAAAGTGCTGCAACTTCCACTCTTCCAAAAGAAAATTCAGACAAGGAGCAAAGAAAACGCAACGACAATGAATCGAACTATTTGGGAACAACTTCTCTGACATCAATCGAACATAACATTGAAAACTACCCGGCAACTTTCAATAATGACTACAATTTGAGGAACTGGACTAAGGAACAGTTGACTACATTGCTGGAACAGCACGGCTACTTGGTAAAGATTGGGCACGGAGGCTGGCCTCTTGGGATGATAGGCGATGTCGCTTATTATCCCGAAGAACTGCTCCCAGAGCTCGGTGCAATGCACGAGCGACGAAACCTAATGGTAACAGAAAAACTCTGGGTAAACGGTGACGCAGAAACTATAGTGCCCTTTTACTATGACACAGGATCCCAGGCAGACCATGAGGTCTTTGAAGAAGCTGTAAAAAGCTGGGCAGACCATACTTGCATTAAGTTTGTCAAAAAGGAGCCGAACAGGTGCGACGTAGATCTTGGCCATGCCGCCGTTTGTGTGGGCAATTTCGGCGGATGTTTCTCGCTGCTAGGTAAAAAGTATGGACCAGGCAGGCGCTCCTCTCAACAAATGTCGGTGCAGCCCAATGGTTGTGAAAATGTGGCCGCAGCACATGAATTTGGCCATGCACTCGGGCTGGCCCACGAACAGGCAAGAGCTGATCGAGAAAAATACGTTTACGTTATTTATGAAAACATTGAAATTAACTTACAAAAGCTTGATGACAAAAGCATCATGAGTTTGTGGTATCAAGGGGGCCAGTGCAGTGCTGAACAAATGTATGATGCCCCAAAGCCTTACGATTCAATGTCGTTAATGCAATATGGCACGTCTGATTTTGGAGGATCGGACCAGCGTCCTGTTTATCTTCAAAGAAACCCCAAGTTTCAGTACATGTTTGATTACCACAGAGCAGCAGGCTACATGCAAACGCATTATGATAATTACATCGTAAATATGGGATATAAATGCATCCCACAATGGACAAAGAACTGTGAAGCAAGTGGCAAAAGTGTACCAAAGTGTCAAAATTACGGCTACGTCGGAAAGGACTGTAAATGTTTGTGCCCAAAAGGTTATTCAGGAAGCACATGTGGAACAAAGGATGGACCCTTGTTTCCAGTCATGGACAGAGCTAAAGCAATGTTAGACGTTACCAAGCCAGGTTTGGTGGACATGGAAGGCAAGGGCATGCATATTGAGAATCACAACTACCCAAAAGAGGATTTCACAGACAATCAGTACATCACCTTGGTCATTAAAAGCGGAGAAGGGACAAGGATACATGTCGATGTCATCCACGACTACGAAGCAGTCAAACGCGAGTTCGCGCGTTCAGCTGACTATTGGATAAAAAAGGGTCTTGAGTGTCGATACGCCTTTCGTTTGTACGTGGGTAACAATGACGCCGGCAAAATTCGGGTCGAGTGCATCTCGTCTATGATGAGCAACGAGCCAAAAGAAAGCCGTCCCGTGCTGCGCTCAAACACAAGCGAGCTGGATATGGTCGGTATGGGCGGCTGGGGCCTCAGTTACGCCGGGGGCCCACCCACTACAATGAAGGCCATGGAGTTCCAGTTCATGGTATCATTTCTGGACAGACCTGAGGACAAGCTTAAAATCGAGAACAAGAATCCAGGAGAAGTGGGCGAGGCCGCGGATCCCGCCGGATCCAACGGAACCACAGAGCCAGGGGAGAGCGTGAATGAAGCAGCAAAAGCAATAGCGGAAAATATAGAGAAGAGCAAAGTTCCCATCATCGTCGGAGTGGTCGGTCTGGTCTTGCTGTTGGCTGCGGGTGGCGGAGCTACCTGGTGGTTTAAATTCCGAGAGCCTCCAGAACTGGAGAAGGTGGAGGATCCCCAGCCGCCGGAGAATCAGGAGGAGCACTCCTCCTCGGACGACGACACGAGCGACAGCTCGGACTGAGAGCACAAACGGTGGTGGTGCTGCGTGAACGAGACCGTGCCGGCACGAGCCGCTCCAGTCCGGCGCTCTTGGTAACAGAGGCAGAGGCTAGGTACTATAGCGCTGACCTATGCGCTGAAGGACTTGTGTGGAATGATAATGAGTGTGGCCAATTCGCTAGTCCTGCGAAACGCGAAAGATAGAAACGATAACGAAGCTGGCGAAGTACTGCTAATGTGAATTTTCATGAATTGCAACTAGGGATACCATATTATTCCGCGAATGAATGAAACACGAAACGAACATATACCTATCATAGGATGGGGCAAATATTGATACGAAGGTGCATTACTACTTAGTCATGGTGTAGATGTGCTTACATGCAAGTACAGTATCTGATGATTGCTGGATGTATTTCATAGAACCCTCGAACTATCGCTCTTCGCTCTTCGCTCTTCTACAGACACCCTGGCCAGTGGGAAATGGGGCTCGGCTGGTGAGAACTTCAGATACATCTTGCCCCCAAATAATGCCGAGCTTGATGTAAAAAGAGTCAGCGCTGGTAACGAGACTCAGCAACCAGTATATCCACCTTTAAGGTCTCAGCTCCACTGGTGTACTCGTACCTATTCCGAGGTCAGGTCAAAGAGTCATAGGTCAAAATCTATTCTACTTTTGAAAATCAGAGATAGCAGTTTGGTAACCTTGTACAATGTGCATTATGGATCATCTCATGGAAATTAAATCCGCGCCGGGATGGGGATCGACGCTTTTCCACACCTCCAGGGAAAAATCGTAAGGGCTTACGATTTTTCGCGAACATCTAAAGAAACGTGGGTCACGACATACCTTATATCCTTAATGCGCTTGGTGTCAAAACTTCAGATTGGTATCGTTCTAGGGCAGGTGACTAGGTCACATGAAGTGACCCGACGTCAATAAAAATTTGAGGTAATTCAATGGGAGACAATTCAGCTGCGTTATTTTAGGACGAGAGTCGTACTAAACATTATCAAACATCGTGTGCCAGGTTAATATTAAATACTGAATCGGAAAACTGCATAGTGGATACGTTACGTGACCCCACGTTACCTGAATGAGGTCATATTGGGACTTGGGTCATAAAAAGTTCACCATCAGTTTTTCCTATCATATCTTTCGACAGACATGTTAGCGCAATAAAACATCTGGGATGTATTCAGCTCGACGATACAAATCGACTTACATGCGAGTGTGACATGACCTTTTCGACCAGGTCACAACCTTAAATCAAGTCAACTTTTTATTTGACTTTTAGGTCAAAATATCGCCTATTCGACGCGACTCGACGAATGAAACACGATGCTGGTAAATACGATGTCGTAACTGTGTTTAACCAACATTTTTTTGCAGAGAAGCGTTTAGGAAAAATGTCAATGCTGATAGCTTTTGCCATCGGAGACTCAACTCTTGAACTTAAAGGTAGTGTGCCACCTTTGAAAGATTTCCCATTTTATTTTTCCTAGGATAAGAAGCTTCTGTTTTTACCTAATATCGCAAAAAAAAATCAAAAATGGGCCTGGAATAGTGCCTTTTTCGCCTAAAAGTTTTTCGGTTTTTAGATATGTATAACAACTGTAGTGGGCTCACCTGCAAACAGGCGTCGGGCAACAATCGCGAATGCGGCGCACTTGTGACAATAAGCAAAGGTCATTATAGTGTTACGACCATACGACGTACGGGAATGAGTTATCAGCTGTCTAATCGTAGACAACACAATGTCGAGCCTTAAACTGTAAGCCCGTATTGGTATTGTTTCTTTTATTTGGCTGTCGAACATTATTTATGGTTTGAAATATGATTTTATGTAAAATAATTGATATGAAAAAGCCGTCTTATAAGTCATGACCCCATTTCATCACACGCAAGTGGCAGAAATGACAATGATCAGCTGACGCATTTTTCTTGGCCGAAGTCAGAGCGCGCGGCCCGACGCACCACGCGTATTTGGAAATTCCGACCTCGACGAGCATCAGAAGCCACCTAACAGGCGTGTTCGAAACCGCAGGAGATGATGATGAACGGGTTTATCGAAACTTGATTGGATGAGCATATCGGTAATAGCGATTTCAGTGTGTGCATTTATTGTTCATAGTGGTGTGAAATGTGGTTGGGGTACGACCGACAACCCGTCGGGGCGAATTTCGCACTGGGGTACTCAAAATTTGAAGAATTTAAGACGTTTCCATGAGTTTTGAAGGTATGGATAAGTTCTAAAAATCCGGTTCTCCTTATCTGGGCCATTAACTCCATACGGTCCAAGAAAGCTGGCACACTACCTTTAAAGGGACCCTCCCACCTTCAAAAAAGTTTATGAATTGGCATGAAAGTGATGTCGCTCGGTTCAGAAAGAGCGAAAACAAAATATCTACCAAATTTCACCGAAAAATATTCACCGGTTTTCAAGATTTTAGACTTTTACTTTTGTTTACTTTTTTGGGATCTCCGCTGTTTCTAGCGACTTTATTTTAGAAGTGCGGCGTTTGCGGCAGATGTTGCGCGCAAATAGCATATACCACCGCGTGCTACAAAACGTTTTAGTCAAACATTTAAAAATCGTTAGATATTTGCGCTGACGTCACACATTCAGAGGGGTATACCTAAGCATTAGCCCCTCTGAATCAAAATGCTGCAATTTTGAAATTCAATATTTCCGATTTAAGGCATTTCTCGATGTTGTGAGTGCCGAAACCGGTAATTGTGAGCCAGGGACCCCATTTTGGCTATCTCAACTCACATCTATGTAATGTTAAGGTGGGAGGGTCCCTTTAAGTCAAATCTGAGAACACTTAACCCGCGCCGGGCCGGGGGGTTTGAACACCCCCCTTGCGGTTTTTCGCAAATATCTCAAAAACGTTCGTGCATCTTTTCCGCACATGTTGTGAAAATTTCAGACCCAGGTCACCTTAGGTCAGGTCACCAGGTCACGCCAAGTGACCTCACCTCAGAAAAAATAAGAATGCTCGTCATAGCTACACCGACTGAACGATTGCCTTGAAACTTTCAGCGATTGATTAGAGCAACACTATCTATAAAATGTATATCTCGGAATTTTGATATCGGTGACCTAAGGTCAGGTCAATTTTGCGGCCTCTCCATTATAAGTCAATGGGAGAAAATTGAAAAGCGTCTGTTTTGCACGAACGCTATTCTAGACACTCTCAAACATCGAGATGTAGGTAAAATAGACACACTGAACCAGAAAATGGCAACTGTGACCCCTCGTTATGTCCCCGAGGTCATCTCAGGTCACGAACAGAATCTAACAGTTTTTCGATGATAACTTCTGATAGAGGAGTGCTAGAGCGCTGAAAACGCCTTAGATGTGTTCGGCTCGACGTTGCGGATCGTCTGATATGCAACATGACCTTTTCCGGTCAGGTCATGACCTTGACCTGAGGTCAAATTTTAAAGTTGACCTTTCAAGGTCAAATTATAGTTCATTCGACGCGTCTCGACAAGAGGAACACGATGCTGGCAAAAGAAATGTCATAGCTCTTTTGAGTCAAAAGGTATTGCCGAAAAAACGTTTTTCGTAAAAACGGCTATTTTTGGAGTTTTTGCCCTCTGGACGCTAAAGTGTTGACCTGAGGTCAAATCTGAGAACATTACTCAGAAAGGTCTGTAAAAGGGCTATCGAATGCGCTTTTTTGCGGCGCTGTAGCTCTATCGGTTCCCGAGATAGCCGTTGGCAGTTTCCAAAATGTTGAAATAGTCAACATTTTACCTTTGGTGACCTCTGATGACCTGACCTTTGACCTGACCCAAAAAATGACCGAAGTGTTTTCGTCCTTATTTTTGACGTTCTTTCGATTGCCGCTTACCGCGTGTCGCTACGTGGCCCAAGAGCCGAGTTAGAAGGGGGGTGTTCAAACACCCCCCCGCGGCCCGGCGCGGAATCTCAGAGCACCGGCCCGGCGCGGGTTAAAATAATGAGCTATTAAAGAACTATCGAATGCTTTTCCAGGACATTCCATCTCTATTAGTTAACAAATTATGCGCCATTTTGTTTAATATTCTCAAAGCCGGGAAAATTTGACATTTGATGACCTTTGGTGACCAGATCTATGACCTGACTGAGAATAACTGAAGTACTTCAACTGAAGTATTCACATACTTTTCAAGCTTTTTGGAGCATTTCGAATGCCGCTTGCCACGTGTCGCTACGTGGCCCAAGAGCAGATTTGAAGGGGTGGATAATATGAAAAACGCCCCTCCCCTGCACCCCAATGGCCAACGTGCTACGATTCGGCCACCACCCCGGTGCGGGTCAAAATTGTTCCCATTACATGATTGCAATAGAATAACATTTTGCATCTAAATCGAGCGGGCATGATGCCACTCGTTCTCTCAGCACAGTGCCGGTGGCAGCCCAAAATGCTGCGAAGACGCACCCTGCTGCACGTGTCATAGTCATGCAGTCCTTGTTTCCCACCACTTTGAAATAGCATTGCCTACAATACATGGCTGCACTATTCATGTGTAAAAATATCACAGCCCTCTGTTTTCAGTTCGTCGGATCGGGCGTTTATGAAACTTGAGCACGGAGCGTATTCGGCACACATTATTTTTAGGGCAAAATTGAGTTTGAGCCCCACATCTAAACGAGGTTAATGGCCTACTCAGAAGCCTGAGCAAGTGAAATGGATTTGTAGAAAGACATCTACCTCTCCAATCAGGGTCGTTAAAAATAAATATGCACGAGAAAATGCCACATCATGAATTTCTAAGGCACAAATAAACGTGTTGTGCAAGGTGTTTTAGCACCTGAAGTACTAGAATCGTTATTATTATCACAATCAAGACATTTCACATTGTAGGTTCGCTTTTAAGTTGTATGAATTCGGTAAGCATGAGTACTACAGAAGCGATGACCGTATCGGCATCGAAATAATTGTACCAACATGTGATTGCGGGATGAAAACTTGATTCGGTGACAAGGCGAAATTATGTTTAATTATAGATAAAAAAATTGACAACTTCAATAGCCAAATGAAATATCAAGATCAAATTATATTCAAAACTAGGGCAAGCAAATCTCTTGAAGCACATTTAATATCAAAGAAGCTGAGCAATTGGCCAGACCAGAAAAACCTTAAACTTAGTGGCACAGTGTAGGCCATTCTTAAGCATGACGAGCCATTATAAATTGATTTAACGTTCTTGATCATATTATTAAGAGATACAGATGTTCTTCCACTATTTCTTGGTAGTTATATTGTGCAGCAAGAGTGGCATACCTTCTATTTTTGCTGCGGAAGGTCTTCAAATGCAAGCAAAAACATCCAGCTCTGATGAATCCACCAGCTTCGATACAATTTCTTCATCATCAACTGAACATGATACTGAAAACTACCCTGAAGACTTTAACGATAAATACCAATCACGAAACTGGACCAAAGAACAGCTGACTACATTGCTGGAACAACACGGCTACTTGGTAAAGATAGGACACGGAGGCTGGCCTCTTGGGATGATAGGCGATGTCGCCTATTATCCGGAAGAGCTGCTCCCCGAACTCGGTGCAATGCACGAGCGACGAAACCTACTGGTTACAGAAAAACTCTGGGTGAACGGTGACGCAGAAACTGTAGTGCCCTTTTACTATGACACAGGATCCCAGGCAGACCATCAGGTCTTCGAAGAAGCTGTAAAAAGCTGGGCAGACCATACATGCATTAAGTTTACCAAGAAGGCACCCAACAAGTGCAATGTAGACATTGGTGAAGCCGCCGTTTGTGTGGGCAATTTCGGCGGATGCTTTTCGCTGCTAGGTAAAAAGTATGGACCACGCATGCGCTCCTCCCAGCAAATGTCGGTGCAGCCCAATGGATGTGAAAATGTGGCCGCAGCACATGAATTCGGCCATGCCCTCGGGCTGGCCCACGAACAGGCAAGAGCAGACCGAGAAAAATACATTTACGTTATTTATGAAAATATTGAAATTGACTTAAACAAACTTGATGACCGAAGCATCAAGAGCTTATGGTATCAAGGAGGCCAGTGCAGTGCTGAACAAATGTACGATGCCCCGAAGCCCTACGATTCAATGTCGTTGATGCAATATGGCACGTCTGATTTTGGAGGATCGGACCAGCGTCCTGTTTATCTTCAAAGAAACCCCAAGTTTCAGTACATGTTTGATTACCACAGGGCAGCAGGCTACATACAAACGCATTATGACAATTACATCATAAATATGGGATACAAATGCATCCCACAATGGAAAAAGAGCTGTGAAGCAAGTGGCAAAAGTGTACCAAAGTGTCAAAATTACGGCTACGTCGGAAAGGACTGTAAATGTTTGTGCCCGAAAGGTTTCTCAGGAAGCACATGTGGAACAAAGGAAGGGCCATTGTTTCCAGTCATGGACAGAGCTAAGGCAATGTTAGACGTTACTAAGCCCGGATTGGTGGATATGAAAGGCAAGGGCATGCATATTGAGAATCACAACTACCCAAAAAAGTCGTTCACAGACAATCAGTACATCACCGTGGTAATTAAAAGCGGAGAAGGCACGCGGATACATGTTGAGGTCATTCACAACCATGAAGCAGTCAAACGCGAGTTCGCGCGTTCAGCTGACTATTGGATAAAAAAGGGTCTTGAGTGTCGATACGCCTTTCGTTTGTACGTGGGTAACAATGACGCCGGCAAAATTCGGGTCGAGTGCATCTCGTCTATGATGAGCAACGAGCCAAAAGAAAGCCGTCCCGTGCTGCGCTCAAACACAAGCGAGCTGGATTTGGTCGGTATGGGCGGCTGGGGCCTCTGCTACAATGGGGGTCCGCCTATCACCATGAAGGCCATGGAGTTTCAGTTCATGGTGTCATTTCTGGAGAGGCCTGAGGACAGGCTAAGTGTCAAGGCTAAATATCCGGGGAAGGTGGGAGAAACCGTGGACAAGGCAAAGAAGGCAATAGCGAAACAGCTGCAGAAGAACAAGGTCCCGATCATCGTCGGAGTGGTCGGCCTGGTCCTGCTTTTGATCGCAGCCGGTGGCGGTGCTACCTGGTGGTTCAAATTCAGAGAGCCCTCAGACGAGGACGATTCCAAACCGAAGAGCAAGAAACACGTGTCTTCCGACGACGACACAAGCGACAGCTCGGACTGAGAGGACAAACGGTGGTGCTGCTGCGTGAACCAGGCCGTGCCGGAGCGGGTCGCTTCAGACGGGCGCGCTCGGTAACAGAGGCGGAGAGTATGTTTTATGACGCTTAGCCGTAAATGCTGAGTGATTGATATGGCATGAGACGTGATGGTCCTAGACTAGCGCTTCGAACAACGAAACTCGAATGATCGAATTGAAACCAGGCTGTAACGAAGATAGCCTGATGTTGCATGGTGTAGAAAAGGGTACCTGAATACATTTATAACTGATATCTATCAGCGAAGCAGGCGTATATTGCAAGAATTAGAAATAAGACGCCTTCTACACATAACATTTTCAATGGAGGTAATACACAAGAGCGCTTTCCGAGGGAAATGCGTCTTTTTCGGTTCTTGCCTTCTGGAAGTCAGACTATTGAGCTGAGGCAGAAAGAAGCGAAAGGTTACATCGGCCACTAAATTTTGAAGGGTAATAAAATCTCCTGTGATGTTGCCCTTTTAACCCGCGCACCGACGGGGGGGGGCGGATATCCGCCCCCCCTGAGGTTTTTCGCGAATAGCGGGAAAACCGCGGCGCGTAGCGCCGCGAAATTTGGTATGACTATTCCCTCATCAATTTTACACATGGTGTGCAAGTTTGAACCTTCTACCTTTTAAGGTCAGGTCACCAGGTCACTTTGAATGACCCAACCTCAAGTCACTTTTTTGCAACTTTGTCACCGTGCCAGAGCTACAGTAGATGTCGGAGGCCTTTGAAAGTCGCAGGATGTTATAAGGTCATTAGTAGCTACAATTTGTATATCTCGGAATTTTGATATCGGTGACCTAAGGTCAGGTCAATTTCGCGACCTCCCCATTATAAGTCAATGGGGGGAAAATCAACTCCCTATTTTTACCACTAAAACGGGTCGGAATGGCCCCATATACCATACATGACTTCATATACGATCAACCTTCACTACCTTGAGGTCTGTTTTGCTGTTGGGCAGCTGTGAGGTCATGTGACGTCATCAAAGGTCACCAAAGGTTTTTGGCCAATAACTCCGTACAGGAACAAGATACAGCCGCGTGGATGGTCTCATTGTGTTCAGCTCGTCAAGACGCATCGAATGATATGCATGATGACCTCGAGGTCACGTGACCTGAGGTCAACCTTTGACCTTGACCTTTCGAGGTCAACATATATATCATTCGATGCGGATTGACGAGAGGATCACGATGATGCCCTTACTTTGTTCCTATCTTGACTAATTCGAAAGTTATTCGAGAAAAACTCTCCATATCTAGCGCCGCCATTTTGACTTTTTTGACCCCTGTGACGTCATCTTTGACCTGACCTGAAAATGACCTTAGTAAAAATTGTAGATCTTGACCGTGCGTATCCGATGCCGTTTACCGCTTGTCGCTATCTTGCTTCGTTCTCGAGATCTCAGGGGGGGGGCGGTCATCCGCCCCCCCCCCCCCGTCGGTGCGAAGTTGGCGCAGACCCCCGTCAGTGCGCGGGTTAAAGATATTTGTTCATTTACATGTCTTGGTTCACGGGTAATGATCTTATTTATAACATGTCAACCATGTTAAACTGGCATGACGTCTGATGACCTGTCGTAAAATAGGTGAAGTACTTTCTCAACAATTTCAAATGATTCTGAGTTCTGACCTTTGGAGCCTATGCCTCTCGCCGAATTCTGAGTTCTATTGCGTTGTCAAGCCTGCACAATGCACAATATAAGGTATAAGGATTCATGACGAGCCCCAAATGTCAAACTGAAACTGCCAACTGAGCACGAAAGTGCTCACGAAAGATTTACATAATTCATCAACAATTGTATTCATAATTCAGCAATACAACTCCAGCCCCAGTGACCCCCCCGGACGATACCGTCCACCCCCGTGACTGACCGGCGTCCTATTTGGGCCGGCGTCGGGCGCCCATCCGCCCGCCTCCTGACGAGCCGCGCGCCCTTCGGCCGGCCAACAGCGCCGACTCATCCATCGGCTTGATGACGGTGCCGGCGCGGATGCTGACCGCCGGCTGGGTCAGCTGCTCGTGCGCGCGCGCCGGCAGCCACGTGCGACCGATCGGCGCCCGTATGGACGCCTCAAAGGCGGCGACTGAGCCGCTGACGTAGTGCGGCAGCTCACTGGGCTGGTGCGCCCGCAGAGCTTCATTGCGCTTCTCGCTGAGGATCACGTGACCGAGGTGGTGGTCCTTGCGCTGGGGGCCCTTGGGCGCTGTGGAACGAGACGGGCGGGGGTGTCAGCAATAAGTAATATCGAGTGCCGACGGGTGCCACGGCTATATCATGGGTGCAGGGGAAAGGAGAGGCGGGACCCGCTGATATAGAGACATGTCTGCAGGCCACTGGCGAGCGGCACTCGTAAAAAGCGTCACAGTGCACCCGGTACAGTCTCAGGGATGGCAAAAACAAAACAAAACAAACAATGTGGTGATTCAAAGTAAATTGATGTCTGTGATATAGAAGTGGGGGAGAGGGTTATAGATAGCCTAGAAAAGTGCTTTAAAAATAGAGCACAGTATGCCGATGCTACCGGCACCTTTCCCATTAATAGAGACAACACAGAGCTGATAACAGTCTCGCTCACCAACAGGTAAAATGATCGTGCCAGTGATTCCAACTACATCGCAAGGCACCGTAAGACGGCAATCCTGCCATGATAGAATGCCCCACAAAAACTCACCCTTGAACAGGAGTCGGCGGCGCTTCTTGGCCGACATTTGGATGTTTTTGCCGCCCCAGTCGCCCCAGCCGGGCAGAGCCAGGTCAATGTCCTTCGGCTTGTCCGCGTCTATTGTGGACTCCTTCTCCTCCCTGGGAACAAAAGGGTAAGTTATGCCGATGGCCTGGTTATGGTAATTAGTAACTCATCCATAAATGAGAAAAAACGAAAAAGATTACAAAAAAGCGAGACTGAACGAACTGTCCACATGATAGCAGTGGCAATGTCGCCATGGTTATGTATATGGACACATTAATTAATAGCATGAAAACCGTAGCTATCGCCAGGAGAAACAACAAATCCCACAGACCTGAACTCCGCCACCACGTCATCGTCGGCGAACGCCTCCGCCATCGTCATCCGGGCGTCATCGGCGTCATCCAGGGCGTCATCGCCACCTGCGTCATCGCCGCCGGGGCGCAGCGAGCGCAGACGGCGCGTCTCCACCGCCATAAATTTGGCCGGGTCCAGCTCCGGCGCCGAGCGGGCGGGCGCGCCGGGACCGGAGCCGGGGCCGGGAGCGGGGTCAGCCTCAGTCTCCGCCACCAGCTCCTCCGCTGACGGCTGAGGAGCTGCCTTGTCCCCCACCAGACCCTCAAGCTCCTCCATGGTGGCCCGTCGCTCCGCAGAGACGTCCATCTTTTCCGCCTCGTCACCGGACGGAGGCTCGTCTTCATCTGAGCCGGACTTCTTCGCCTTCTTAGCTGCTCCCTTCTTCTTCTGCTTCTTTTGTTTCTTGGCGGAGGGTTCGTCGCCGTCTTTCGAGAGTTTCGCTGCTTTCTTGGTCTTTTTGGTTATTACCTTTTCATACGTGTCAAAAATACCATCAATATCTTGGGCTTTCTTCGCACCCTTCTTCAGCTTTTTCGTCTTTTTCTTTCCCTCAGTCTGGGCATCCGCTTTCCTTTTCAGCGCCTTCCCCTTTTTCCCCGCCGGCCGCGGCGGCTCCTCGCTCTCGAGCGGCTCCGGGTCGGCGTCACTGTCCGGCTCGGCGGCAATATCAGCGGCAGTGACGCGCGGCGCCGGCCTGTCCTCGTCCTCACTCTCCTCCCTGTCCTCCTGAGCGTCCTCCTCCCGCCGCTCTGCCTCCCGCAGGCGCCGTTTGGCCGCCTCCTGTTCCGTCCAGAACTTATCATACCGTCCGTACGTGTCAGCGACGGAGTCGGCCGCAGAATCGGCCGCCATCCACGGATTACTGGGGTCGGTGGGGGCGACGGCTGCCGACGCCACCGGTCCCTCCTCACCCTCTTCTTCCTCTTCGTCCGAGGAACCGTCCTCTGCCGACTGGGCCGTCTTCTGAGTCTTCTCGCGGCCGATACGGAGGTTTTCCGCCAGCGCCTCTCGAGCCTGCGGAACACATTTTTAACCGGTAAAGGTGCAGCCCGAGGTTCCATAGCACATTATTTCACCATTTAATTTCAGCATCTATTATTCCTTTTATCCAACGACCAATAAAGAATACTGAAAGGGAGACCATAAAACAATTTGGCCTACAGCGTTTGAGCTCGACTGAAATAGATGGTCCATCCGGCAAGTAACAAGACAACAAAGACAGGCGAAGCCGACAACCCCTCGTTGCCACATCCTTCTCCACCCGTCTCCCTTACCGCCGGGTCGTATTTGCGTTTGATGGCCTGCAGCCGTGCCCATTTTCCGGTGTTCTTGTGCCGCTGAGACATGCGCTCCTCCACGCGCTGTTTCTCCATCTCACGCAGTTTGGCCAGCGCCGCTTCCGGGTCGCAGATTTTGAGCTGCTCGAACTCCTTGAGGTGCTGCTTCAGTCGCTCCTTTTTCAGCACACGCCGGTACCTGGACGGCGGGCGGGGTGGGGAGTTCTTATGTGAGAAATAGAGGACCGCCGGAAATAAGCTGATCCAAAAGGAGCAGATGGTGGTATAACTATACAGGTAGGTATAAAAAGGGTAGCAGCAAACAAAAAGGAGAGCCCCCACTTTTTAACCAGAACGAACACTGATGCGAACGGCTTCTAACAGCTCTGATGCCTATCGCACTTGTTCAACACAAGTTATGCTACTGAGTGAACTAGAATAAACGCAATGGGTCACGTAAACGTTGAACGTTCACGTGCAACGCCTGACAAATTGCAAATGACGTTCTACTAGCGCCACATACGGCACTGTCCCACGCCACTCACTTTCTGCTTTTGATTTTGTTCTGTCGGCGGTGTTTGGCCTCCTGGTAGGTGAGCAGGGCGCGGTGCTTGGCCAGCTGTTTGCGCCTCTCCAGAGCCTCGTCCAGCGACATGGCGGCCAGCGCCTGCCGCTCAGCCTCCGAGAGAATCTGTCCGGCGGGCACCACGGCCGTGCTGCCGCCCAGCAGCGCCGCTATTTCCTGCTCCAGAGGTGTCTGAGGCTGGAAAACGGACACGGCGCGAGTCAGAGACGCTCAAAGAGACAGGAGATCAGACACAGACAACTGGCGCCCGCACAGACACGGTCGGGATTGATCAAATTCTACCTAATAGTCTACCTTATATCAGGGACAGAGATGCAGAAAATGAGGCTATGACGCCCACCAGATTCGAGGTTCGAGATCAACAGACATGCATAGACCCAATAACACAAATTAGAGACGAGCACAGACTTGGGGACGCGGAAGAAATGCCGGGCACAGCTAGACTGGCACACAGACATCACACAGAGACAGACGCTTCTTGAGTCCGTCCTCTGCTACCGACCACGTCACTCACCACGAAGGCGGCTGTGCGCTCCGCGGACGTTTCCAGTCCGATGTCGGGCTTCTCCAGCGGGAAGCTGAGGTGCTCGGCGCCGCGCCGCTGTTTCACCACGTTCTCCCATCGGGTCACCTCCTTGGTCGTCTTCTCGTAGCCGGCCTTACGCTGGACCTGGGGAAGGACAGGGAGCGCAGCTGTCACAGCACAGTAGCATAGCGGAAGCACGGGTAACGTGGGCTACAACAAACAGTATCAGCAGTCAACGAAACAACTGGTAGGTTGTCCAACTGAGGAATTCCTCACGAAAACAGCCGTTCGGGCATCGCGGAACGCGAGAAATCCCGCGAAATGGGCGTGCCCAAACGGGCGTTTTCGTGAGAAATTCCTCGGGGTAGAAATTGCACGCGAAAAACGGCACGTCCGAACGCATGGTAAATATCGCTTAGTTTATTGGCGATATTTTCATCGCCAATTAGGGATAAAATTATAAAAAATAAATTTTGAGAAAATCGAGAAAACTTGGTTGTTCTCAGGTAGCCACGGATGCCCAGAACCCAGTTCCTCTTTTCTACACCATCCACTTACTTTGAGCGCCTGCGGTTTCTCGAGCGGCGCCGGCAGCTTGCGCTGGTGTTTGGCGCGGTTCACCTCGCGCCGGAGGCCGGCGTGACGCGCCTGGTCGCCCAGACTGGTCAGCAGGTCGTGCACGTTCACACCGGCGTCCTCTGCGGCCGCCATGTGGAACTCGGATATCTCGGGAGCAGCCTCCGAGCGCTGTACGATCGACCTGCGGGGCACGGCATCACCGCTGTCAGATACGGGAATATTGGCAAAGCAGTTGAGCAGCAAGATACCTAGTTCACACTCATCTTATCTTTTATAACAATCTAGAGTTAAAAAAGGCATTATGGGCAATGGGCATTCATGCACAAACAGATACATCAAAGGTACCTATGCAAACGCATCTCATAACTTTACATCAAACATCTCAAATAGGTGACAAGGAGCATAACAAGAACAACAACACATAATTTTGCTAGTTATTCGGTCGACAAAAGCCATTTTCTTCGTGCCCATATAGTGTGCCCTACCTGCCGGCGCGTTTCGAGTCGAGTCGGTTGATATTCTGCAGAAGGCGGTCATGTGAGGCGGCCGGGGCCTGGTCGACCTCCTCATCCCCAGAGGCGTCATCGAACATGACGCCGCCGACGGCATCCGTCTCATCCAGCTCCAGTCCTCCGTCCATGGCTGATAGACTCTCTTGAATAAGTAGTGACTTCACGGCGCCTCTAAAAAAGGCAACCTTGAACCTACTGAAGCTCTGACACGGACGTGACAAAGCTGCAAAAAGGTGATTTGAGGTCGGGTCATTCAAAGTGATCTGGTGACTTGACCCTGAAAGGTAGGAGCTTCTAACTTGCACACCATGTGTAAAATTGATGGATGAATAGTCAAGCCTAATTGTCTGCTATTTATGAAAAACCTCAGGGGGGGGGGGGATATCCCACCCATTTGAGCACGAGTTTACCCGCCCCCGCTGGGACTCCTGGAGGCTGGATTTCCACGCCCTGCAAGGGGGTGTTTGAACACCCCCTTCTAAACCGGCTCCTGGGACAAGTAGTGACACTCCGTAGGCTGCATTGGAAAGTGCATCAAAAATAATAAAGAATTTACTTCCATCACTCGTCAGTCAAGTCAAAGGTCAGGTCACCAGAGGTCATCAAAGGTAAAGTTTTGCCAGTTTCCAGGTCAAGCTTGGACATTTTTAGCTGGTGTATACCTCAGGGCTCAGGAATGGATAGTGAGATGACCTCTGGGGCATAAACAGGGGTCACGGATACCATTTCCATGCTCAGTGTGTCTTAGTTACTTGTAATTCAGTGCTTCAGAGTGTTCATAATGACTTTTGTCCAAAAAAGGCGCCTTTCTATTTTCTCCCATTGACTTGTAATTGGGAGGTCGCAAAATTGACCTGACCTTAGGTCATAGATATAATCAGGGGTGTCGATTTTTCAAAATGGTTGGGGGTGCTCAACCCCTGCACCGGGTGAAAGATTGCAGCTTTGCCATGGGGCATAACCGTACAAGGCATGGTTGGGTAGCACCATAAGGTGCTGATAATCCCGGGATTTCCACTAATATTTCCCAAAGGTTGAACGTTCTTCAAAATAATTCTGCTCGTCCTAGTACTTGGCTACCTCATTACATAAACATCTTTCCGAAAAAACGCGTACATTTGCCGGCAGCTCGGCAGCAGCCCCGGCACCTCTGTAATAAGGTGACAAACCGGTGACCGCGATTAGCACCGGTGCAGCAGCCCCTGCGGTCCACAGGGGCGGACATTGCGCGGGAGGCAACGGTATAGCTACGAGGCTCTGGCGTTAATCAGACGATCACAATAATCGTTGAAAAAAATGACAGGTGATCGCATTTCGATATTTATGGGTTTACGATTTTCCTCAGTGGCGTAGCCAGGTGGGCCCGTGAGGCACATGCCCCCCCCCCCCATCAGGTGCAGGGGCCCATCGAGTTATTCGGGCCTGAGGGGCCCTGCGGCGCCAATTGGCCGGTGAGGTTCCACGTGTGCTATATTTGGACTCAGAAGGGCCCCACAGGGCTCGTAAGAACACCTCATGGGCCCACAAGTACCAACATTAAGTTCTCCATAAGGGCCCCAAGCCAGCCTCTGAGGGCCACTTGCCGGCCTCTGGGGTCTTAACCGGCCTATAGGGGGCCAGCTCTAGGAGCTGCACACCCGCCTGTAACGGCCCCACACCATTTCTCTGAGGGCCCCTAAAACGGCCCCTATAACGGCGACTGTGAGGGCCCTCACCGGCGCCCCTGAGCGCCACACCGGCGTCTCTGAGGGCCCCACACCCCTAACTCTAAGGCCCTACACCAATGCCTTTAAAAACCCTACATGGGCGGTTCTGAGGGCTCTTGTCAGTTACCAGCGACCCTGACGGCCCCACACAGGTGACTCGGAGGGTCCCAGCGGCGTCTGAGCGCACCATGCCAGTCTCTGAGAACCCCACACCTCAAAAGGCTCCTGAAGGCACCGGTGACATCTTGATATCTTCTTCTCGGCCTATGAAGGGTCCGTTCCGTAACAGCAGCTCTGAGGGCCCCACGCGCCTGTGATGGCCCTAAACCACGTGTACGACGGACCCACACCAGTGTCTTTGCAACTTAACGTCTTTTTTTGCCCTTCTTCTTAACCCTCGCCCGTAAACGGTGTTTTGCCACCTTCGCCCATGGAGGGGGGGGGTTGGTGCGACCCCCCCCTGGCGTTTGAAAACGAAGCGTCGTAGAGCTTAGCGCAAAACACCAACGGATTGCTCTCAACGAGACCTCGCGATTGGTGGTATATTTTTTGGTCCTAGGTCAACATTTGACCTACTTATGACCGGTCAAAGGTCAAATTTTCGAAAAAAAATCTAACTTTTTCAGAGTTCCGCGCCGATTGCGGCAAAACGGTAAGAGATATCGACTTGAAACCTTCACTATCGTGATCCTTGATCAATTCTCTATCGTTTGGTGTATATTTCGATGTCATAACTAAAATGATGCGTTGGGAGCATCGGAAGTCTGCAAGGTCATTTGTGCATTGGGTCACGTCAGGCGTGTGACGTCACTGACCTGACCCAGACCCTGACCCAAAATAAACAACAAGAAACAACCGACGATGCCTGAAATGGATAGCAAATTCGAATTCAGGGCATCAAAATACCCCGAAAAGGCATACAAGTGCAAGAAGTCATTAGAGGTCAACCGAGGTCACTGACCTTACCTTGCCCTTTAGTGACCTTCAAAATGTCAACGGACATTGTGTCAATGTCAAATCAGCCAGTTGTGATTCTAAAACAATCCATCAGTGCGTCAGGTCAGTCGGCATTTATACCAATGTGAAACAATCTCCAATTTAGCGTAAATCTGGCCGGAGGTTGTTCCCTTTATGACGTGATAACTCCGTGACCCGACATGACCTTGACAAAAAATTCTTACCAAAAGTTGCGCAAAGGATGCCCCAAAGGGTACTGAAAATTTGAGCAGGCTATCTGAAACGGTTCGGCGTGTAGCTAAGAAAAACCTCAGGGGGGGTTGCACCCCCCCCCCCCACATGGGCGAGGGTTAAAACTAACTTTTCTTTTCTTTACATCTTTATTTCATGCCTTGTAAATTGCGTAATTGTTTCATTTTTAGAAGTGAAAGACTGCAGAACAATTATTTTCCTCAAGCAGAGTTAGTGGGAGTTATTGAGGGACAAAATCATTGGGGGGTGCCCGGAAAACCATTGGGGGTGCCATTTTTGAGCATCGGGGGTGCTGCAGCACCCCCAAAGGTATACAAATCGACACCCATGGATATAATCAAAATTACTTCCAGTATACCTACTTTGCTGGATTGCTTAGTGTCTCCGTGGCTTAGGGAGAATATCTATCGCTTTCAAGCAGGCAGAAACTCAATATAATATTTGCAATAAAGCATAAAGTCAATAATTCACCAAATACACAACACGCGCGCACCCCTTTCGCACGCTTCGGGCTCTGGGCCCTGTTTCACCGGTGATAGCAGCACGCTGCTCTCACGTTTCGCGAGCTGACGTCATGTCATGACAGTTGGGCAAACTACGGGGAGGTAATCAAGAACTTGATTAATCAAGTTCATGATTATTTTATGCCCATATTTGGTCATGTTTGCAGCCCGTCACGAAAACGGCCGAATCTCGATTCAGGGTCTACGGAGATGCACGAAAATTTTAAGACCGATAGAGAAGAAGTCACTCTACAAGTGTAATCTTTGAATGATTCAAGTTGAAAATCGTGAGGCGGTAGATTGCAACCAAAACGTAATCAACAACTTGATTACGAGGCGTCGTCCCGGGAGTCCGATGATCAACTTCTTGATTACGCAGCCAGCTGGCTAATCATGATCTTGATTTCGCATTCAGCTGGCTAATCACGATTTTGATCGCGCTGATCGTGCTACTGGCGACCGTTGAACAATGCAGCTAATTAAAAGATGCAATGGTAATGGTGTATATAATAGACAAAATCAATCAGTTTTGGTGGGATGGAATTTATGTTGCAGTTAATGTTTCTCATGAATGACTTGACCGAGCCTGTTCAAATTTTGTGTGTGGCTGGAAGCGGATTAGCTATAAGCTTTGGACGAATCGGGGATAGGATATATTTGCACACGCGCACCTTATTTCTGTATCTCCGGAACGGCGTCACCGATTGTTTTTCAATTTTGGTGGGTGGCTAGAGACTCAATAGCTGTAAGCTTTAGACGAGTTAGGGATGTGGCACACACATGTGAACTTGTGCACGAGCACACCTCTTCTCGCGCTTGCTCGCTCACATTGCCGAACACGGAGCTGAAAAAAGACCACCCCGAGCAAGAACACCGCTGTCCGCGATAAGCGGCCTGACCATAAGTCAGCTCAAATGATAATCTGCATACGACCGTCGACCACATATATTGGACGAATAGCGTCACAACCCAGAGCCCGTGTAACCAAGCACAGATCAAAGATATATTTCAAGAAATGTGTATTTATAGTCCTGCCAGTGGAAGGCTCAAAGAATTGGCAAACGCTTCCGACACCCCGCAGCGGCATGCTCTAGGGGGATCTCACTCCACTTGCTTCACGGTCGCAATGGCCGCCGCTGATGGCGGCACATCGGCCTTCACCCCACCAAACACTTTGGTTCTCAGAAACCAATTCAGATTGACCATGTCTTTAGGAGTTTTGATGTTAAAAATCCAAAAGGTGGCCTGCCACAGCAGGAATGCTTGGTCTGGTGGCGCCGATACCACCTCCTGGGCCTCGACGAATACCGCGTCTTCCCCGCCCAGCTCTCCATTCACGATTATGGGATGGAAAGTTTTGCGGGCCTCCGTTGGCTTCCGTCGTCTCTTGGAGAATGCGATGCAGGTTCTCCAGCTCATCCCCTGCAAAATGTTCATAACCAAATTATAGGTACACTTAACATTGCGTGGGAGAAAATGGAGGAGAAAGAATAGGAGAGAAGGAGGGAAAGAGTAAAGGGGAGAGAGAGAGAGAGAGAGAGAGGGAGAGAGGGAGAGAGGGAGGGAGGGAGAGAGGGAGGGAGGGAGGGGAGGGGAGGGGAGAGAGGAGAGGAGACACGAGGAGAGGAGACACGAGGAGAGGAGAGGGGAGGGAGTGAGGAAGGAAGCAAGGAAAGATGGAAGGAAGAAATGATGGAGGAGAGGTAGGCGGATGTAACAAGGCAAACAAGACAAGACATGGACCTGATGAGTTGGCACAGGGCACTGATAGGTACTACATTTTGGCACATGATGTGAAAATAATGTACAATGCCTCAGACTCAGCAGTTTGGAAAATGTAGGTACAAATTACACATGCATTAGTGAAGAAGTTTCTGCATTTAGATTAGAATAAATTGTTTTGAAAACATTAGACAATGCCTGTATCTTGAAAAAGGATTAGATTGGGCTGTGTCAGGACAAAACTGGGGATGAGTCATGTGAGCTCGCAAAGTTCTCAAGTTGTGCCAGGCAACTTTATGAGATTACACTAAAGGAGCTCCAGCGAATTATTTTCAGCATGCCCAGCTTGAGTGTGCAAAATGTACACTGGACTGGACCACTGTAGTGTCTGAACGTGATGCACAAAACTGAACGTGACACACCAGCGACAAAACAAAACACTACAACCATCTATTGCAAAAACAATTCATACATACCTGCAGCTGTGTGTCCCTGCATCCTGGCCTGCTGTCTTGCATGAGCGATGCACATAATACAAATGTAGCTGTACTTAGTCCGCTTAATTCCTAAGAAATTCATCATATCATTTTTTGATTGAGCGTTCCTCAACGTGAGACCATAGGTACCATTATCACGAGCTTCCTGAACAATACTGTGGTGACGGCGACGCCCACTGCTACAGCGAGGAGGTGGTGCTTTGATGAGCTGTGGAAAAACAGACACATTTGCAGTCACCACTTCTATTATTGTTCTATGAATCCATGACAAAGCCACTTAGAATGCAAGTATGAATAACCTAGCATAAGCCCAAATTTAACTTTTCATTAAAAACTAGAAGATATATCCTATTGGTCCCTGCTTGCACAGACAATTGACTGAATAAATGATATGGCCACACTGCAAACTTTCGCACAACCTGCCAGGCCATAACATTTCTAGCTACTGTGGGCAGTTAAATGTGCCTCTCTAATCAACAATTGCCCCAAACAACAAAATAGGCCTATTATTTACTTTAAAATAAACTATAACCCTGTAAATAGCAATACATTTCGTAAATAATTAATATATTATACCGCGGAAAGCATGCGCCATGATAGCCTACAAAATCATCATAAATTCTATCGCGATATTTCAACATTTATACCGACGCACATGAAGGTTGAGGCTATTCAAATTTACAAACATGATCTAAATTATTTAAAAAATGCTAATTTTACCTATAAGAACCAATTACCAATAATTCGGCGCCAATTTCCGGCCTCACCCACACACCGACAACACGACAAATGGCGGCGTGCTACTAGGCGACGGTGCCTTTTCGAAGAAATCTTTATTACGACCAATTTAAGACGTGTGTAAAATGAATGTTCAATGATTTATTTTTAAATTAGAAACGTAAAAATGTGGATAAAAGAATAATATCCGCCTAAAAAGGGCTTTAAAAAATATCACTTTTCTGAAAAAGTTAGGCTAGCAGTTTATCTTTCGCCATATGAGCTAAAGTACATATCCCACTGCTACCGGTCCATATCATTTCGGGAGAATAGAATATTGCGTTTCACCTGGTAAAAAATCGTGTCGATATGGACATTATAACAATCGAAACGAAACACTTGAATAGTTCGGTGCACGAAAAGTAATCAAAATCTTGATTACAACTCCTTATATGGTCATGCCACGCCCCATTTTCATGACGTCATAATCATGAACTTGATTAATCAAGTTCGTGATTACCTTCCCGTAGTTTGCCCAACTGATGACGCCATACTGCTGACGTTATGGGCAGTTCCGGCGCACGATGGCCGCGACCTTGGCTGCGGCATTAAGTGACGTATGAGACTAATAGTAAGAGTTTACGCAGTCATTATAGTACATTTATTTTTATTATATATTTTTTTAAATATGATGTATCTAAAAGGAGTTGGGTTTAAGGAAAATTTGGACGTAAACTTCTAACATTTAGTTGATGACGTAAAACA
Organism: Amphibalanus amphitrite; assembly: GCF_019059575.1. Taxonomy (NCBI): domain Eukaryota; kingdom Metazoa; phylum Arthropoda; class Thecostraca; order Balanomorpha; family Balanidae; genus Amphibalanus; species Amphibalanus amphitrite. The sequence continues at coordinate 551,249 of NW_024881882.1, forward strand.
ATATTGCGGCAATCGTGCGCCAGAATTGCCCCTTACGTCAGCAGTATGACGTCATCACATTACGTCAGCTCGCGCAATTTGATAGTAGCTTGCTGCTATCACCGGTGAAACAGGGCCCTGAGCGCTGTTCGGCAGCCGGCTATTTTGTGTGCAGGGTATGACGTATTTCGCGAGCCGACGTCACAGGCGGTGACGTCGGCTCGCGCGCGAGCCGGGCCCTGTTTCACCGGTGATAGCAGCAAGCTGCTATTACGTTTCGCGAGCTGACGTCATGCTGTGACGCCATACTGTTGACGTAATGGATAGTTCCGGATATTCCATTTCTCGTTCCGAAAAGAGTGCCTTGTAGAGGAATGCGTGCCTTGCACAGGAATGCAGCCACGTCATCGTCAGCCAATCAGCGTGCTGCTTACAGCCAATGCAGTATGCGTAGGTTTGAGCTACGCAATATGATTGGTCAATGCGTAATAAGCTTCCGCGTCAAGCATTATTTTACATAGAATATAGTTCGTCCTATATTAAAATATAGAAAATAATTGTTTTTACAAAAAGGTTTTATTTTATTTCATGATTATTTTGAGCATAAAAAATCATAAATCAATAGCAAAATACTGATTTCAGGAAAGTGGACTGTTTCCTTTAAGTGACGTATGAGCCTAAAAGTAAGAGTTTACGCAGTCATGATAATATATATATTTTGATATATATTTTTTCAATATGATGTATTTAAAAGAAGTTGGGTTTAGGAAAAATTTGGACATTAACTTCGAACATTTAGCTGATGACGTGAAACAATATTGCGGCAATCGTGCGCCAGAATTGCCCCTTACGTCAGCAGTATGACGTCATCACATTACGTCAGCTCGCGCAATTTGATAGTAGCTTGCTGCTATCACCGGTGAAACAGGGCCCGGCCCCTGTTTCACCGGTGATAGCAGCAAGCTGCTATCACGTTTCGCGAGCTGACGTCATGTCGTGACGCCATACTGTTGTCGTAATGGGTAGTTCCGGCGCACGATTGCCGCGACCTTGGCGGCGGCATTAAGTGACGTATGAGCCTAAAAGTAAGAGTTTACGCAGTCATGATAGTATATATATTTTTGATATATATTTTTTCAATATGATGTATTTAAAAAAAGTTGGGTTTAGGAAAAATTTGGACATTAACTTCGAACATTTAGCTGATGACGTAAAACAATATTGCGGCAATCGTGCGCCAGAATTGCCCCCTACGTCAGCAGTATGACGTCATCACATTACGTCAGCTCGCGCAATTTGATAGCAGCGTGCTGCTATCACCGGTGAAACAGGGCCCCGAGCGCCAACGACAAACTAACGGGAACCATCGGACACCCTCGGGGCATAAACCGCGGAGTAGCATATTGGGCGAGTCTTATAAGGGAAATTTATATATTTTCGTTTTTCAAATGATAATCAGGGTGTCTCTTACCTTTTTACATATCATTTAGGCTTACAAAATACTTCAGTTGACAAATATCTGCAATTTATTCAAGCGAAGGTATTTTCAGTAAATATCAATGGTATAGACCGAAATCTTTTGAATAAAAACTCCAACCAACAGAAATAAAAATAACTTAATTAATTCCAACCATTTCCTCCAAATAAACAACATAAAAACTCACTTTAACACACATCATTCATAATAAAGCATATATGCTTTATACTAAGCCCTGATCGGCGGCCGGCTAGTACTCTTGCCCGCGCTCACATACGTGCACGTTACCCCGGCAACGGGCTATTGACCAATGAGAAGCGAGAAAAGTGTTACGTCACTGCGATTTTTCATATACCTGTGCCCCCCGGACGTGACGTAGTGTGCTCGCGTGCGTGCAGGGTCTCTGCGATCGAAAAAGAGCGCTAGCAGCGCGCCACTCGACGCCGCAATTGTCAAAAGCGGCGTGTTAGTATGCGTTATTTTGAATGATGTGTGTAAAAGTGAGTTTACTTTTTATGTTGTTTATTTGGAGGAAATGGTTGGAATAAATTAAGTTATTTTTATTTCTGTTGATTGGAGTTTTTATTCAAAGATTTCGGTCTATACCATTGATATTTACTGAAAATACCTTCGCTTGAATAAATTGCAGATATTTGGCAACTGAAGTGTTAGGTAAGCTTAAATGATATGTAAAAAGGTAAGATACACCCTGATCATCATTTCAGAAACGAAAATATATGAATTTTCCTTTTAAGACTCGCTCAATATGCTACTCCGCGGTTTATGCCCCGAGGGTGTCCGAGGGTTCCCGTTAGTTTGTCGTTGGCGCTCGGCTCGCGCGCGAGCCGACGTCACCGCCTGTGACGTCGGCTCGCGAAATACGTCATACCCTGCACACAAAATAGCCGGCTGCCGAACAGCGCTCTAGCCGGCCGCGCTTCCAGCCGAATGTCACCACTTCCCCAGAAACGTCTCATAATAGAGCTACCATATCCCATCGCGCCGCCTGCCAAATACGTATGAACTTCACATTCACAACCGTATGTGTAGGATCCCGAGAGCAAGGTCATCGCAAGGTCGTCGAACTTTGGTCGTACTTGTACTGATAAAGATAATTCTTGCAAGTTGAATGCTATTTTTTATGTCAAAAGGTGCTACTGTTACAGAATGTATCCTTAAATGACCATAAAATACATTTCAAATTCATGTGAGCTACAGTGACCGTGTCAACCATTGTAACACGCCAATGCAACAGCTGGTCAAAGACAAAGTGTTAGGTTTTTTTTAATGAATACACTTGTAACCATTTTCTGGTCCAAGCCTTGTTGGGAGAAGCCGAGAACGTGATTTTGATTACGTTTGTTGAGAGTTGAGAGTTGAGACTCGAGTCATTTCTGGGGTCTTCAATATCAGATGAAGTGTTCCCTTCCATATGCCAGCACTAAGGGATTCTATGTATTGGTTTAAAAACCCAATGCTAACTCAATTCTACGATACATCGCTTTGTTTACATTTTAGTATCATCCTTGACAGCCACGCGAGGCACGCGGGGAAGAGTAGTGAGAAGTTGGTGAGAAGCAAGTTCAAGTTTGAGTTGAGAAGCAAGTGAGAAGAGAGCGCCACGGGCCACGGAATATAGAGAACTCAAACTGAAACGGAGAGCGCGAGCGTGAGAGGGAATGAGTGATCAGTCACTGATGTGAGACGCTTGAACGAGAGGGGCGTGAGCCGTGATGCGAGGAAGTGTTATTAGTACCTATAACGGTATAACTGTGTTTGATTACTTTTTCGCGGCACTTGTTTTCGAGCTTATCGTGCACTTTGGACTCTGGATTCTGGAAGTGCGGTGGCTCGGAGAATGCTCCGCTTTGTGCAGAGCAGCATCCGGCTTACACCGTTCGGCGTCGCGCTCCAACAGAGGCAGGCTTGCTCGACCATGGACTTCAAGTACAAGGTTAGCATCTGGATGATTGGAGCCTGGAATGTCAGTGTTTTGGCCTCTTGGATCCTGGCCAAGATATGGCATTCTATTTGTCAGTATTAGCCTAATGTGTAGATCTATATCACTGTGCCAGCCATCAAAGGGTATATTATATTTGCGCTGAGCCCAGCAAAATGAAACCAGTGAATCATTGTTTCATTTCATAATTCATATGCCCATGAATTAGAATAAGCAGTAGATGTGAAATGTTAGGCAAAGGCTCAATGTTTAATATTAAGCGTCAGTCTTAGTTTAAAACAAATGAATATTTCATTTAAAGGCCTTCTTAACAGGCATCGGTAAAATCCTTTTTGAAAGGATTGCATTCCCAATCCACATTCCTAGTGCCAAAGTGGATTACATTCCTACCCGCAATCCCCTTTTTTCACTTGGATTGTGATCAAATCCGCAATTCTTTTTTTGCAATCCTGTTGTATTATTATGTGCACTAGTGGATCTGGGGAGGGAGGGGGGCATAGGGCCGTGCCCCATCCCCAAATCACCCATTTCTAGTACCTAGTCTTGCGAGTAATTCCTATCTAAGGGCGGCAAAGGTATTTTATGGGAAATATTTTTTGCCTCAAACACCTCCACATTTAAACATCTACCCAACCAGTGTTTTATATTTTTAAATCTCGCCCTCAAATAGGTACCGTAAAATGGGGTGTTAAGGGACAGTGGGGTGTTAAGGGACAGTTGCATGGGAAAAACTTTGAGTCATATTAACTTCCTAATTTGAGAAGGTTCAATAAAAACTTCAATGTGGTAGTTGACACTGTTTTGCTCTTGACCATAGGACAAAATGGTATGGTTTTTCATGCAAGTGATTTGGTTCAAAAATTGATTTGAAAATCATGCTACATTTTCACAAAATTGAAACATCTCCAAAACTCTGTGTGTACCACATAAACTGGTGGGTGTACAGGGAAAATGAATGCATAGGTGTATTGTCACATGTATTGCACATGTTTCCTGAAAAACTTGTGCCAATCCACCCATTCATTCATCATCCTCTTCCTCTTTTCCAGATACATGCATATTTTGAGGTGGATGTGGGGTGCTAAGGAACAGGGAAGAAAAAATAAAAAATAATATCTGAATATAATTTAATTAAGTAGGCATGGAAAACACCAAATTCCACATAAAATGCTGGCAAGTTCATGCTTTTATCTCTAACACATCTTAAGTTATGTAACAAAACATCTCAACACTCTCTTTTACAATGATGGGTCAATGGAGACTGATGTAGGTAAATGTGATGTCATCATAAAAAGGCTAAAACAAAGAGGGCAACATAATGACAAGTGACTAGCTTCAACATGGGTTTTTATTGATGACAGAAGATTACTTTTTGGTTCTGTTTACCTTATAATTAGCACATTTTCCACAAGCGTAAACTGCATTACACGTAATTGGCTAAAAAGGTCATAAGTGGTGAATGAACCTGGCTTGTTTTGTGACAGAATATGCAAAACATTTCAATAAATAAATTGTGTGCCCTTCCACACCCCAATTGTGGGCATTTGATGACCATTACTTGGAATAATATAGGTGTCCCTTAACACCCCACATTGGGGTGCTAAGGGACAGTGATGAAAAATAATAAAAATAATATGCAGGTATAAATCTTAAAAACTTCAATGTAGCAGGCATGTAAAGCACCAAATTCCACATAAAATGCTGACAATTTGATGCTTCTATCTCCAACCCTTCTTGAGTTATATAACAAAACACCTCAAAACTGTCCCTTAACACCCCGTTTTACGGTACGTAATATTGCCCTTCCTATGTAGTTCATCAGAGTTTATTATTTTGAGCGTTTAAATTAAAAGCATTTAAATTATTTCAAGTTTCGATGTAAAGCCCTTGATAGCATAGTACATTAAGCCGATGAAGCCGATCTCATAATTTTAAATCGCAACAAACCATTTCAAAGCACTAATCAAACACAATCCGGATTGGATTGCAAAAATTGGAAGTATGATGCAATCCAATCCGCAATCAAATCCTGTTTTTTGGAATGGATTTCAAATCCAGGTGCAATCCACCAAAAAGGAATGCAATCAGGATTTTGCAATCCTGCAATCACAATCCTACCGATGCCTGCTTCTTAAAGGAAAAGGGCCACCTTCGTGAAATATGAAGATATCGTTGTTTTTCATTTTGACATTATTATTTTTCATTTTCTTTTTAAAACTGGTGCCAGAAGTGCACAATTCGCGAAAAGTATTTAAAACTATTTAACATATTGGTACTATGTTGATACTCTCTACGGCACCTACTGTATGATGGCATAGCGATGACGTCACACTCAAGCCAATCTGAATCAGCGTTCAGAAGACAGACTCGTCGGATTGTGTCAGATAAGCTGATTGGTTAGAGCTGAGCTGGTTGGAGCTGATTGGTAAAAAACCAAAGCCTCGCCGCGGGTGGCTGTATTGTCGGATAAGAACGCATTCCTGGGATAAGGACGCATTCCTGGCGTATTTTCTTTTAAAATTGCCGATAACTACGAATGGAGGCCGAAATCGGCCGTAAGGAGGAAGACAATTCGGTTTTCGGACACGGGCTACAAGATGGCTATCTCAGTTTCAATCACCATGTTAAAGGTGGCCCTTTTCCTTTAAATGATCAGCAGTCTTGTCAATCTATATGCTTAATCAGTATATGATTGTCATTGAGATGCTCGAATGATACTGATGTATATGTCAATGCACAGACCACGGCTCATTTTCAGGTAAACTGACCTGAGGTCAAGTTTTGACATTGACCTCAACCTTTCAAGGTCAAAACTCAAAAAGATAGGTGCCTGCATGCTTTGATGCATCTCAGCTAGTTGATCATGATGGTGCTATTATTTTTGTTTTTGTGTGATTGTTTCATACTTTTGTGCAGTTGTCCCCCAATCATTTCAATTTTGCCTATTTCACCTCCTGTTACATCATTTTTGAGCTGACCTGAAAATGATCTCAGTTAAAATTGTAGCCCTTGTCTGTTTTTTTTTTAAGTCAATCTAGTCTGAACCTCTTGAAGTGAATGGAAGGATTCACAAAGACAGAGACCAAGACCCTGCTGAGCAGAGCTTCATGCATTGGCCCTGCCCTCTACCCTCCAAAGTCCAATCATAAAATTCCTGGGCTATGACAGATTTTAAAGTCTGATATTTAACGTATGCACATATCCGCGAACATCCGGTACCCTCACTGACTTCGGATGGTTATGGCCTGCCACCAACCCGTCACCGTACCCGTCAGGAGGCTCATAATAAACATTTAGCGCCCGTCCGCCTCGAACCCGGACTTTTGTAACCAGATGCATGGTCTCGTTACACAGACTCCAGCACTCTACTGACGGAGCCATCAGTCTGTGCTGTTTGCTGTTTGTCGTCACCGTGCTTCGTTCTTGAGATCTGGGGGGGGGGGGGGAGGGGGGAGAGAGCAGGAATCCGCCCTTCCCCGTCACTGGGAAGCTCGTGAAGTTTTGCCATGTCGTGACCCCTCTCGGTGCGCTGGCTAGTATGCTTGTGTTCCGCGCCAGCGCGCTACCAAAACACTATAGGTAAAGTTCAATATCGGGGGTAAGAGTGCGGGCTATATATGTATCTCTGTTATATGTATACTCCGTTTTAGCGGGCTATCGGCTATCGAGACACTAATTAACTATATCGGTAGGTAGAGTACGGTCGGGACATATTGAGTGAAGGGTAGGATGAACTTTGGTATGACTTTCCAGTGTGTAAAGTACAGCCTGTGGATGCCTGTACGTGTGCCCTGTGCTCCGTTTCAGCGCGCTATCGAAGCGCTGAACTCGCTGCAGAGCAGCCAGGCGTCGCTCGAGCAGCGGCGAGCCGAACGTCACGCGCGCCCCGAGAGGGGTCTTCTGCAGACGACCGCCTGCCTGCGCCACCTGGGACTCACACAGCAGCACCTGCGCCGGCTGCGCGTCATCCATGTCGCAGGTGCGTCAGAAATGTCTCAGGTGCGTCAGACATGTCGCAGGTGCGTCAGACATGTCGCAGGTGCGTCAGACATGTCGCAGGTGCGTCAGCCGTGTCGTGGGCTTGTCATTTTTGCTTCCAGATTTCAACAAAACTACGAAGATAGTTATATAGCCTAGAATCCATCGCCATCCATCCCGCGCTCCAGTGTCTCTCCCTCATGCGTACATACGTAGCTAGTGGCTGTCAGTGACCGTGTAGTGTGTGTGTGTCCCGCCGTGAAGGGTTCACCGCAATACTCTGCTACTCGGCACCCGATCTATCGTTCTGTTCTCCCCGACAGCCGGACTGATCTGGCGTTCTGTGTATGTGGCCTTGGACGAGCCGGTCGGGCTGGGACGCTGTGTACCAAGGCCAATAATTGGTAGATGCGTCAGTGGGTTATAGCCAGTAAACAATGAAATCCTGCGTGTTTTGCTGCGTCGTTTCTCCCAAGGTCGACACGGTCCGGTCTTTGATGTGCCGTTATCTGACGCCGAGTCTCGCCCGTCGGCAGGCACCAAGGGCAAGGGCTCGACGTGTGCGCTGACGGAGAGTCTGCTGCGCCACCACGGCTACCGGACGGGCTTTTTCAGCTCGCCGCACCTGGTGGCCGCCAGGGAGCGGATCAGGGTGGGCGGCCAGTCCATCTCCGAGCACGAGTTCGCCTCATACTTCTGGGAGGTGTTCGACCGGCTCGAACAGGCGCTGGTCAGTGGTCTGGGGTCAGTGGTCAGGGGTCAGCGGTGCTGGTCAGTCGTCACTGGTCAGGGGCGCTGGTCAGGGGTCAGCGGTCAGCACCCGGTGGTCTGAGGCGCTGGTTAGTGGCCACTGGTCAGCGGTCCGGGGCGCTGATCGGTGGTCAGGGTGGTCGAACTCGAGTGGTCAGTGACCTCTGATTGATCTCTTTGAAATTTTAGTTTTTATATACAAAACGACAACTATTATTTCTTGCCATCCCTTTCAGTACTGTAGCTGAAACTGTTCGCAAGATCCTAGACCTCTGCAGTCTGTTTACCGATATACAGAAGTATATGGCCAGGTTAATTATACTGATCGTTTTTATACCGTGTCCGGGATATGCGGTAGCGCGGTACACAATACACATGCTCGGAACCACCGAGAGGACTTGTAGCTTTCTGGACTACCGACTCCCAAAGTAGCGCGTTGACCTTGGATGGGGACGATATTGTTTAGTTTCGCGCGCGCTGGATGATAAATAATTCCAATGGAGTCGGCCGGTCAGAGGGTACGTCGAATGTCACACACGACGCGGCGACGCGGCGACGCGGCTGATCTGAATAAATTGGGGCGGATGGCTGTCTTTAACGGACTTGTCATACCATCAACTGAAAACGCACGGATCGGCTGCGGTTAACTCGTTATGCATCATAACATTAAGCAAAATCGCTGTGTCCTTCTTCTTTTTTATTTTGTCACAAACGTATTTTGCCGTTTTAAAGAGTCCCTGCACATACGATATCCCGTCCATCATCCCCTCCGCAGTCTCGTTTGCTTTTGTACAATGCTCACTACCTTTCCTTGTCACCCTATGTAGTTTAAGTGAGTCGTAGATCGTCGTGTCCCAAGCTAAAATAGTAACCATCAATGAGCTTCATGTTCCTGATGACGCTGTTTTCAGGATGATGGCGAACAGATGCCGATGTACTTCATGTTCCTGACTCTGATGTCCCTGTACGTGTTTGTGCGGGAACAAGTGGACGTGGCGGTGATTGAAGTGGGCATCGGCGGAGCCTACGACTGCACGAACGTCATACGGTACGCGTGTGACCCAGCTGTGCCGCTATCGATGTCCGAAACGGCCATTAAGTATAACTGTGAACCGCGACAAGTATGATCTCTATTTTTGGTTTGTTTATTGCCGTATCAATGTATGTACATTGTACAGTGAAAACGCATCTCAATATTCATATTTCCAAAATTAATCTTGTACGTCTTTTCCTCTTTCGTACTAATCTTCTTTCTTATTTAACTTATTCCTTGAGAAAACCATCCATCCGGTATCTCTCTGCTGACACTCAGCCCTCTACCTTCCCCCTCTCCGGCAGGTATCCGTCCGTATGCGGTATCACCTTCCTCGACTACGACCACGTCGACATCCTGGGGTCGCGCATCGAGCAGATCGCTGAGCAGAAGGCCGGCATCGTCAAACCGGGGGTGCCGGTATTTGTAGGACGACAGCGACACGCGGCCACGCTGCCCGTGGTGGCTGACAGGGCCAGCCGGTGTGGGGTCAGTATGTCAACTCTACCTGCGTCTTCGTCTGTCTGTCTTGTGTCTGTTTCTATCTTTATCTCTACCTGTTTTTCTCCCGTCTCACACGTTCTCTCTCTCTCTCTCTCTCTCTCTCTCTCTCTCTCTCTCTCTCTCTCTCTCTCTCTCTCTCTCTCTCTCTCTCTCTCTCTCTCTCTCTCTCTCTCTCTCTCTCTCTCTCTCTCTCTCTCTCTCTGTCTCTGTCTCTGTCTCTGTCTCTGTCTCTGTCTCTGTCTCTGTCTCTGTCTCTGTCTCTGTCTCTGTCTCTGTCTCTGTCTCTGTCTCTGTCTCTGTCTCTGTCTCTGTCTCTGTCTCTGTCTCTGTCTCTGTCTCTGTCTCTGTCTCTGTCTCTGTCTCTGTCTCTGTCTCTGTCTCTGTCTCTGTCTCTGTCTCTGTCTCTGTCTCTGTCTCTGTCTCCCTCTCCCTCTTTCCCCTCTCTTTGTCTCTCCCTCCCTCTGTTCCTTCCACTTCTCCCCTTTTTCTCTCGCTCTCCTCTTCCTATTTGTCGCAACCCTCTTCTCTATCTGATGTGCACCGCTTCACATCCCGCAGCCCGGTGGGCGTATGGCGCGTTACCGCCCACGCCTGCACGGCTTGGGTACGAGTTATGTCCGGTCTTTGCCCCATCTGCCAGTGATTTCCTGTCCAGGCGTCTGGTTCGGGTGACGGTCTTCGTTTTACTCGGTCGTAAAGGGGCTGATGTCCTGCTGCTGGTCCAGGAAAGGGTTGCAAGCGATTCAGAAAAGCTAGTCAAGTTTACTATTGGCCGAGGAAGCAGCGCAACCGATTCAGTATAGCTGTGTAGAACATAAAGTTTGTCATATTACGGGCCTGCCTACTGGTGCCCCTAAACAACACACTTGATTACTGAACCTCCCAGGATTAAGACGAAGCTTTTCTTTGTCGGCATATGCGGCTTTTTCTTTGCTCCTCTGAATAAGTTATTGTCGTGTCTCGGGCCGACAGTATGTAGTACCAACTACCACCTGTTGTATAAGGGTGTGATCAAGTGAGCCCGACCCCCGCCGGGGATATGTCTCAACCCGACTGACTTATGATGACTGACCCGCTCCGCAGAGTCCGATTCTGTCTGTGCCGGAGCTGACCGAGTACCGGGCAGAGGACGGTCGCCGGCCCGGTCTGGCCATGGCCGGGCCCCACCAGCGTCAGAACGCGGCGCTGGCCCTCCAGCTGGCCAGATACTGGCGCGCCACCGCAGGTTAGAGGCGTGAGACAAAAGTGTTTCCGTTAGGTGAGACGAGTGAGGCAAGGGGCGTACCCGTAGGTGAGATAGGTAGACGTGGACACGGGCTGTTTTCGCTTGAAGGTTGGGCTAAGGAGATAACTTGCGAAAATATGTCGTAACTGGCTGGAAATAAAAGCCTAGATACTATTGTCTCGACGTCATTGAATTTGTGAACGATTTTTCTTCTGGACTTGTCGGTCCCTGTTGTATGTGCCCCTGCGAGTGACCACCCCGATCATTGTCGCCCCGGGCCTGCTAGGATCACAAGATTTCCTAGGCTGTATCACTGCCAGTGACTGACCCTCCTCCCTGCTGCCAGGTAACGATCCCAGCGACCCGTGCCCAGCGCTGGACGTCATTGTCAGTCCTGACCCCCTCCCCCCTGTCATCAGGTGGCGATCTCAGTGACCCCTGCCCGGCGCTGGAGGCCATTGCCAGAGGGGTGTGCCGGCCGACCGGGGACACCGACACCCTCCCGCGCGCCCCGCCGTTCCCGCTCACACCTCTGGAGACACAGGCGCTGGCCGAGTGTCGCTGGCCAGGCCGATGTCAGGTCAGTTCGGGTCAGCTGGGGTCGCAGCGCTGGGTCAGTCCGGGCTAACATGTCAATGCGCTCGTGAGCTAATGCATTATTGAATAGGCTGTCGCGATTTTCAATTTTCTGAGTGCCAAAAAGATTCCGTTTCAGCCTTCCTAAATGCCGGAGACTATTCATGGATGGTTTGTTACATTCACGCATTTTCATTTATATCGATAACTGATGGCGATTCATGGATTGGTGAACGGCTGTCATCCCTTTATCTCACGCATAGCTGATGAATGATCATGCGTCAGCGTCATAATCCTGTGTTGAGCATCATAACAAGCGTTTACTCCCCAGCCTTTAACCTCTACCAACTGCCTGTGCAACCCACAGAAGGTGGTCCGCGGCCCGGTCACCTACCCAGTGGGTACCCTGTCTGTCCACCCCCCCCCCCCCGCCCCCAAGACTGACCTCCTTCCCGCACCCTCCCCGCCTGTGTAACCCACAGAAGGTGTCCCGCGGACCGGTCACCTACTACCTGGACGGAGCTCACACGCGCGGCTCCGTGGAGCTAGCCGTTCACTGGTTCCAGTCAGAGGCGGCTCGTGATGCCGCTCTCACCGGGTCAGTGCTGAGTGGACGCGACCCCGGACATACCGCCCGGTAAACGGAGAGGGGCGGTGATAACGGGACGCTGACCGAAGCTCCGGTGGGGACGCCGTGTGGGAGGGAGGAACGGGTGGTAGGATGTTCAAGTGCCCGGAGACTACTCGTTTGGTGATGTTTGATGACGATTTGAGTAAGCGTTTTCCAATCTCTGTTCGCTCTTAATTGTACACTTCACATGGTTGACAATGCTTATTTTCCTTAGCTGTTCGGTGAGCTGTTTTTTTTTTTTTTTTTAGTGAATCGATTTACTTCAGGCTAAACTATAGGACTCACTCCGTTTATGTGATCACCGGAGTCCCTTTGTCTGGGTTCAGGTGAGTGCTCAAAACGTTTGCTTGGAAAAGTTATCTCCTTATTCATTCAGCATATCAGACTGTTTCACGTGTAAACTCCACGCCGTCTCTCCGTTTCTATTTCGCCGTCTCTCCGTTTCGATTTCAGTCGTGTGCCGCGCCGGATACTGCTGTTCTACTCGACTGGCAGTCGCGAGCCGAGCTCTCTTCTGGAGCCGCTGACCTCCCTGCGCTGGGACCACGTCATCTTCTGCCCCAGCGTCGTCTGGCCCGTTGTGGACACATCGTCAGGTCTGTGTTGTTAAGCGTGTTCACAATTCACATAGGTATGTACCAGATCAAACCCGTAGTGACCTCTGATTGTGTTGCCCACCGAGTACTAAGCCCGCCCTTTGGATGTGGTGGCCCCTGGAACTTTTTTGTACTGCCTAGTGCCTATAGATAATATCAACCATGTTGTCTCCAGTAATTTCCGTTTTCTGTCAACAGACCAGACCAATAAGATGTCTCCTACAATAATGCTTCCATCGCAAACCAGCACTTGTTTTGTACGTTCACGCCCTTTACCTCGTCTGCATAACTAACTGGTCTGTCTCACCTGTATTGCCACCAGACCAGGCCAACTGCACGGTGACGCCCCAGTCTCGGCAGTGCCGGGTGGGCGCCCACTGCACCGCCTGGCGCGAGCTGACCTCGTCTGATCCCGCGGACACCGCCGCTGGCGCTGTGGGAGGCCAGCTCCACCGACTGGCCTGTATTAGCCAGGCTGTGGAGCTCATCGAACAGTGCGGCGATACTCCCGCACAGGTCAGTTGAGAAGGCTCTTCAACCCACTTTTTTTTTAAAGAACTACATTCTAAGACATAAAAATGCATAAACTTCTCGTGCATGATGCTTGATCTGTGATTTGCAAAAAAAAAAACCATCAGGGTCTGAAAACTTACTAGTAACATCAGATAATCATATTGTTGATGGAATTCTCCCAGTGCTCTTCCTAGTATGACTACGCTGTCTCTCCCGCACAGGTTCTGACTGTAGGCTCGCTGCACCTAGTCGGCGGCCTCCTCTCCATCATAGACCCGGAGCTGCGGTCAGCCATGCCCGCGCCCGTCACCGCCGGGGCACGACCGCGCCGACGACTGGCGAGCGGAACCGCGCCGGCCGGTGGACTACTCGTGTAGAGGTCAGCTCACGGGGCGGACTGCTGATCTAGGGCGTAGGCTGTAGATCCATCGCCAGCCAGCTCTTCTAGAGCGTAGATCTGTCGCCGCCTTCCAGCTGCTCATCTACGGTAAAGTGTGAATCTACCGTCAGCCTGCTTGCGTAGAGCGTAGAGCCGCCGTAAGCTCTCTTAGGTAGATGCTAGCCCCACGTCCGCTGCGCCCTCTGTCCTTTGCTATTGCACTGTGAGGACACGGTAGCCGCGGCAGTGCCCGTGAGCGGTGCTCCGCCGTGGAACTGGCTGTCACAGCCTACTCCGGAGCCGAGAGGGCCCGCGAACCCGACGGCAGTGACCGAGGTAGGTTGAAGACCGAGGGGGATAGAAGGGGGCAGGGGAAGGGTATTGTTGTGATCCTTCACTCTTGGCCAGAACAACCATATGAATCCTAAAATGGGCTAAGATGTCGCTCAGAGGAGCATCGTTGAAAACGGGAAGTCGTCATTCGATGAACATGCCGGTGTACGAGTGTACGAGAATATCGGAAGTTGTGAATAATCTCAGTAAGCTAACTTTCGAGTCTCATGGTTTGCTGTTGTAGTTTTCCACTTTGTTTTGTTTCATCAGTATGTAAAACGAGTCATGAGTTTTCTTTTTGAGCTAGTACTCGTATGTGCAATTAAGAACATTTGCACCGTATGAACTCCTGAAAATGACCAGTGTCATTTTCGATATTTCCATGACACGAGTTTTGTTTCTATTTGTTTTGCTTATTTTTTCGGGGCGGGGAGGGGGAGGAGGGAGACTAAAATAATACCTGAGTGCGTTACCTTAGCTCCACTTCTTAGTCAGCAGAAGTGAGTCTTGTTTTCTTACAATACTATAGCAATGGCAGGGCCAACATATGCGATACAAATAACAAGGACGTTAAATAATGGGATTGACATGGTTTCGTACTTTTTTGTCAGTGGCCTGCCCTCCTCATCACTGTTATCCTTTTCCTGTTCAGTGATAGGCAGCACCGTATTAAAAACACCTTGAAACACTTAAAACAACGTTGTCTTTATTTTTGTGTCGTCTTTGTAGGTAGCAAAGCCCACCAGAGGTGTTCGATGTTAACTGAGCAGTGTTTATACTCATCATAGGTGGCTATTTTCCATTAATTACTGAACAGCAGATAGCATTCATCCGGTGGGTCATCATTTAGCATTATTCTGTGTTTCGAGGGCTGAGGAATGTTGGTTTCGGCGTCACATATGTAGATTGTATGAAGTCTTGGGTGATAGGATGTTGAAGGGATGCTATTGCCACCAGTACTACGTCAGTTCTAGATGAAACCTTGGGCTTAGATGAGTGGCTGTGTAAACGCGAACATCAACGTGTTATGGGCGTAGTATTTTTGCAATTGGCTGGGGCTGTGTTTATGCAACGGTTTAGTGAACACAACGCGTGTTTTTGCGTGTAAAATGTGTTGTAAAGCATGAATGATGTCTCTCACAGGGGATTGGTAGCTACGAGTGACATTTTGTTTCTGGGACATCATTGTTGCGATGTTATTATGCCATGTTCACATGTGTTGGTAAATGATTACCTGCCGGTGTGGTAAAAAGATAACGAAATTATAAACATACTATGGGCATTTCCATGTTCCATTTAGTACAGTAGATAGCGAACGTCTTGGGCTATTATGACGTACCTTGTAGTTCAAGTGTTAGTGCCAGCCTCACCGATAGATCTCGTGTGGTTGAAGGAAGTCGCCCGCCCGCCCGACGGCTGAGCCGTATTATCTCTCTCACACCGACCGCCGCCGTGTCTCGCACATATCTGTCAACGAACCTCAGTATCCAAGACCATGACCATAGCAATCTCGTTAATCGCGTCCGAGTTCAGTATGTACGATCACTGAACTCGCACATATGAGTCGTGGTGCTCATTGTGATGATGTGTAATGCCATCAATGTACAATCTGATGTGCCTTGCCGAATACAATAACGTAGACTGTGACTGTGTGTTTGATGAATGTGTGCGGGTGGTAACTATGTGACGTTCATACTCATTACAGCGATTAGGGTCATCGCTGAGCGCTTATCTTCTGCTATAGCTACATGTATGGGGAGACGTAGACGCACCGGTGCCCCTGTTCGTTCCGTCTTTTGGATGCTGTCGATCCGGTCGCTGCGCTATGCGCGTCTCACCCGACAAGCCATGCGTTCGCCGCGGTCTTTGTGAGGTTGGTTGGCGATTGGACGTGATCAGTTGCACGAATGCGACTTCCTTGGCATAGCAGACGTTCACTGATCGGTGATCAGTGATCAGGCCCGGTCGTGCTTCCTGATCCTGCTCCTAGTTCAGTATGCCTTCTTTGCGGATTGTTGGTTATCACCGCCACCGCTGGGGTCGCATAAGGTTCGAACATTTGCGGCGCTGAGAAGTGGACTCATGGGCTGACTTGCGTTATATCAGCCGATTGTTCGAGCTCCTTGCATAACGGGACTACCGGTGCAAGCGTATGTGGCATTCTGATCCAGCTTTCACCATGCATCTTGGCTTCCTTGGGCTTGTCCGTTTATCTGTCATTGATTGAAGATTGCAGACGAGGTTGAAGACCCGTTGGTCTTTCCAGCAGATCTGTGACATGTTTCGCTGGCCCCAATGTCATGCTGGTCACCCTTCCGTGTCGGATGTGTCGAAGGAACAGACCATCGTTCCACAAAACTAGCCGACCGCGTGGCTCGTGTACCTACACTTTGAAACTCATCCACCTGCTGCCTAGGAGGACGTGCCCTCCTATGGCTGGAAGTATCCCTCTGCTCAGAACAATCAACAAGTCACAGTGTGTCGGTCTTATTGCGGGCGAGTCACGATTTCGGTTTACACGCACACACACACACTCTCACATACACACAACACCGACAAGGGCGTGCCTGTCATGTGGCTCGATGCATATGCCCCGGTACCGCACGACTGACGCGACACCAAGCGGTCAGGAACTGAACTACACAGACTAACACGATTTAGCTGCGATGCCTCTCATCGCACGCCGCCCGAGCTCTTCCACAATCAGTAACAAGATAACAACAGTTCAGGGCCTCAGTATTTATCGTGAAGTTAACAAAACCGAGTATAGCTACAGAGGCACGTCGGATCCTGGGTAGGCGCTTGAAGACAGCTTCCCCAGTCTCTCTTGAGCACCTTGACGGATATGTATGCCCTGAACATCACATAGACACTCGCTTCTCGTCCGCACAGTAAAGCATCTCTCAATAAATAATACGGTCAATAAATACATGGTATACACAGCTCGTTCGACGGCGCCACACGGTCGCTGGAGCATCTCAGGATGGAGGATGTCGATGGCTTGGCTCGGTCCTCTGGCCCGCTCGCCTTGGTCTCCTGGCTCTCGCGGCTTGGTCCTTTTGCTCGAGCGACCTGGTCTGCGTGGTCACCGCTCGGTCCTCTGGCTCGCGCAGCTCGGTCCGCTTGGCCCGAAGTTCTTGAGACCTGATCCAAGATGGACTCAGCTTGGTTCGAGACACTCACGGCTCTGTCTGAGCCCTGAGGCTCTCCGGGCGTTCCGTTTGGCGATGGATTCGGAAAGCCTCTCCCCAGGCTGGTTGACCCCGCGGC
Source organism: Amphibalanus amphitrite (assembly GCF_019059575.1). Classification (NCBI taxonomy): domain Eukaryota; kingdom Metazoa; phylum Arthropoda; class Thecostraca; order Balanomorpha; family Balanidae; genus Amphibalanus; species Amphibalanus amphitrite. The sequence continues at coordinate 568,453 of NW_024881882.1, forward strand.
ACCGACCGGCCGACTCGGACCCGACGTTCCGGCCCGGCCGTGTCATCTTTGGCTCGCTCGGCGACTGCACCCCACCCCGCGCACCGGTCCCTCACTCGCTGTTCGCGCGATCACAGAAGGTCCCCGGCTGGCTCACTGGCTACAGCACCCGGCGCTGACGCTAGAACAACATGATCTGCTCCACCCACTTTCGGAAGTAGGTGATCCTCGTGTAGACGCCGGGCTGGTTCTGCTGCGCGCAGCCGATGCCCCAGCTAATGATGCCGATCAGCTCGTAGCGGTCAGAGTCCTCGCGCTTCAGCACCAGAGGTCCGCCAGAGTCACCCTGCGGTAGAGAATCACACGTCAACAGACATTTCCGGGACGGGACGGTGCTTTAGAGGACTCCCAGCGGAATCCCAGAGACGGGCTATGGCACACAGAACCAAGCAACATTCCTAATAAAGACAGGCCAAGTATTCGGGTGGCCATTGCCGATCACTAATTGAAACTTCCCTAACATGGCTGCTCGCCATTATCCCCAATGCTAATGCTGTACCCGCTATCTATTCTGAATCCGCCCTCCCCTAACTTTTGCCTACTGATACAAGCTTTTGTTCATCGGGCACATGATGACCCCACTGTCAACACATCCCTAAACCTCAACAAACCAACAAATGAGCCTCCGCACGTCGCCGCCCTGGTACTGACCTCGCACGAGTCGCGCCCTCCGGCCGCCCAGCCGGCGCACAGGAAGATGTTTGGGATGTGCTCCACGTAGCCGGCGTCGCGGTACATGCCCTCGCAGGCGCTGTTGGTAATGACCGGCACAGAGACCTCCTGCAGCTTGGACGGCAGCGGCCCGTCTGTTGGAGACGAGGCACATGACAGGTCAGACGGTGCGCGAATACACTGCGAATTAATTAAACGGCGGTGACACGAGAGTGATTGGGTTAAACGGCGTCGCCGGATGGACGTCAGGTTTAACGACAGACTACGGAGCTCCTGCGTCTGCAGAGCTAGGGTAGAGCACGACGTTCTTACACAGATGGGCTCGCGTTTGGTGAACACGGACGCTCAATTATGACGCTCAATTACCACAACACGGATGCACAAGTTCTTATGGATGTTGAACATTTGATAACCCTGCTGTTGGCTAAAGATGCCTTCTGATGGAAAATAGAAAACGGCGAGGTCTTGGGTGATGAAGGTTTGTTGTTAGTGCGAACCCGCTCCTCCATCTCACTCTCCCACACTCTGATCCGGGTTATTGGTACTCACTCTCATAGAGGCGCCCCCATCCGGTGACCCAGGCCGTCCTGTTCAGGTAGTCGTCCTCTCCCTGCGGCAGGCAGATGGGCACGATGTTCGGCGCAAACGTCACCGGCTCGTAGAACCTGAAACAGAAGCGGTGCCCTGTGAGTGACGTCACTCGCTCCGTGTGTGTGACGTCACTGTGTCGACAATGACGTCACGGCGTCTCGGCGACAGGCCGGCGGGTGTAGGTGTTTTTGTACTGAGCAGGACCGGTCCTCGGCGGCCGGCCGGCCGGTACAAGCCTGGATTACCGGATGACCTACTGACCCTGTACCGGCCGAGCGGACCGGCGACCGGCCGGACCAACTCCCCCTCCCCACGGCGCGTCATTGGGGGGGGGGGCTAAAGGCCCACCCGTCCCATCCCTGGTCCGCCTCCATTCCTCTATAGAAACGGTGACCGACAAATACGAAACGTTAAATGCGAGAAAGCTTTGTGATGGCAATTGCACCGTATTTCCATAGCGCTATACGGGACGTTTTATTCGCAGCGATTTGTGTGGTGCTGTACCGGTATCAGACGGGAGGTTTTGGGTCAGGTTTGGATACTTTCACCATTGGAATCTCACTACAGCTGGTCAGGCTGATGGTTTGGACTGCATGTGAATTAGGTGGCTCAATTTCAGGTCCACTGCCCATAGGACCGCCAATCGCTTACTGTACTAAACATACAGAAGCTGGGAATCAAAATAAGCGAATTTCATTACCGGTGATCTAAACATCTAAACATTCCCTTGCGATGTCTTGTCAGGGCCCTGATATTTTGGCAATGTCATATGTCCTCTCCTGAGCATGAACCCCATCCCCACCGTCATATCTTCCGCGCATTTGATGAGGGGAGCTTCCATCAAGCATGCCCCTCCGGCGCAGGGACCGGGCCGACTGGGCGGCGGCCTATCCAGCCTATCGTCTTTTGTCCTTTGTCTCCGCCTTTAGCTTCCCATCCCACCGCCTTGATGAAACACAAGAAACCAAACATCTGCAAGGTCAAAACTTTAAGCGCTGCGCTAAGAACCCACCTGAGCATGGCGAGGTCGTACTCGAAGGTGCGCGAGTCGAACTCGGGATGGATGGCGATCAGCTCGACTCTCCGCTCGACAAAGTGGTACGGCTCCGACTCGTCCTCGAGGTTGTACTCGCCCAGCCGCAGCAGCAGGCTCTCCGGCTTCACACTGAAACGGCAGGGAGAACGGCGTCAGGATACGTTAGCGGACGGTGTTACGTCAGAAAACAGGTATACGGTGCAGCGACTCAAGCAGTGGTGACGACCCTTGTTGTGCCGGTCACTGACCATCATGGACATTGGGAAGGCATACGGCAACGGCTGGCCTGCTGCATGATATATCATATAAGAACATCGCTTATACATAGAGCTACCCGTACCTAGTTACACGGTAGAAACGTTTGCTTACTTTCGTGTCCTGTTCACTTCCTGCGGAAGCGAACCTGTGTCCTTGACAAAATTGACGAGTGACGAGGAACCCGTAAAAAAGACTGGCTTCGAATGTAAGCAGCTGCCAGTCCTCTGCTACTGGCATACCAGTAGCTTTATTGAGACTAGAACATCGTTTCCGGTCAGCTAAGAGCGTTATAATGCGGCCAATACTCTGTCGTGACGTGAGGATAACGCGACATTACACGAACACGTCAGCTGATGTGTGGGTCAGCCGGCAGTCGTGAGGCGAGGATCACTCGCAGTGGGTCGCGGCCGGCGCGTGTAGGTCGGGGTGCTGTTTATCCTGTATTATCACCGACGGCACGCGCCTAGTCTGGGACAATCTCCTCACTGGGGCCTAGTAAAGAGACTTATCGCAGTGGTGTTATAGCATACAGGCACCGAAGTCGCAACTTGCATCGGTAGTAACAAATAAAATGACGCGACTTACACACAAGAATAAGATATACACATCGCAAGTGCTTTTAACTGTACATGTGCTTGCCTGTGCGTTTTGCGCTATGCGAAGCTATGAATGCGTAATGTGCTGTTTACAGCGGCATTAGACGGCCGTTTGCGGTTACTGGTGACAGTTCCGGACGACCTTTGACCCGACGCCCGAGCCGATGACCTGGAGATGAGGCGTCACGCTGCGCTCTGGCGGCGTCACGCCGGCGCCGCGCCGTCACGGCGTGACGCGTGACGCGTGACACGGCACCGCCCCGGCGAGGTAAACACTGACGCGCGCCGAGATAGCGCGATAGGCCGGCGTCTTGTCACTCACGAACACGCGGCCTCGGCGGTCTGCAATGCCTATATGCAACGCTGAAAGATAGTAAAAAAGCGCCGCGATTCGGTAACATTTCCGCGATTGAGTGGAGCTTCAAAGTCGCTGACGGAAGCTTCGTCAGGGACAATGGCTGCCGGCAGCTGGGCTCTTCATTGTAGCTGTGCACCGATGCACTAGCGGAACGGCTGTTAAGTCATCAGACGAGACCCTGACGTCAGCAGACCGCCAACCGCGACGCATCAGTCTCATCAGCCCGGCTACCATGATATCAGTCCGACATCTGCCGGATGACATTTAGCCGTCAGGTGGTATGACTGTCCGGACGGCAGATGACGGTTAAAATAGCGACAGGCAGCGGTAGCGACGTCTCGGGGGATGATGTCTGACACTTCGTGGCTCGTCTTTCATCTGGCACATCGCGGCGGCAACTCATCGCTGAGGAACACTCGCACGCTCGTGGGAAACGGCAGACGTCTGTTCGCGCGTGCCTCGTCTCGGAGTCGGCACCACACGTGAGAACAGCTGAGATCGGCGGGCTCGTCCCGACCTTGCCAGCTGGCCTGGTCATCGATGACGCATGTCCAGTGACATGTGTTGACGATCTGAATTACCAGAACGTGAGAGACTGCGTCACTCGAACTAGGCCGTCAGAACGGGTCCCTGCATCGGCGCCGGTCGGGCAGCGCCACTTTCTAAACGGGTCTCGGCGGACGGAGCCGGAAGGCTGGCTCACGTCCCGGCTGCTGCCACGGTGTGCCTGCTGACGATACGAGCTGCCGGCCGAGGTCAAGGACCAGGGCGGCGCCGGTGACCGGCCGACCCGGCAGCTGCAGGTCGGAGAGCGGAACAGCGCCGGCAGAGCGGAGCTGCACCGAGTACCGACAGATCTGTCCCAACGCTGTGGGACGGGCCAGACGGCAGAGCGGGGCTGCACCGACAGATCTGTCCACCACCGCTGTCAGACGGCAGAGGAAATCATCCTTGTATTACTCTTTTGGAGACTATGGCTTTTTAATGTGGAGCCATTCAATTGAAGGCGCAGAGGGCGCAAGCAAGAAAGGTGTCGTTATGTGCCGAATGACATTCATCGGCAAGAAGCATCGGTCAAGGAACAGGCTGCATGTCATTTGACGATTTATGTATGTTGGATTGACACATCCAATACATACCCGATGAATTGAATATTGCTTCGTACTTTTTGTCTCCAAATTCCACGAGAGCATCACAAACATACAAGCACCAAACAAGATGACCTTTCTTCAGTCCTCCTGGTTGTCGATGAGATGCATGTTCAGCATGCCGAACGTCGCCAGATACAACCCCACGCTCGCTAATCTGTCCGTCACCTCTGGCTCCCGATTCCCACGCGTTTGCCCAGCCTCAGCGGCAGGTCAGCCGGCCGGTCGGTCGGTCGCCATCTGTCGTGGCCGGCCGGCCGGAGCTCTGATGGGCTGGATCAGCGGCGGCGGCCGGCTGCTCGGCCGACCGACCACTGCGGCCGGGTGGATGACCCCGGCCCGGCCACCGGAGGCCGCCGACGCGCCGGCCGTGACACGGAGCCGGCCAGCCGTGAGCCCGACGACGACGGCGATTCGTGACGGTGACGATAGAGATGCCGACGGCAGAGCTGCCGATGGAGCTGCCGACGGCGACGACAGAGCTGTCGATTGCGGCGCCGGCGACGGAGCTAATGTTTGCCGACATGACAGTGGAGATGAGCTTCCGATGGTGGCGACAGAGCTGTCAACAGCGGCAATGTATCGCTGAGAGATGAGTGGCGGTCGTGAGGCAGGGAACGACCTTCTCGTTAGCCTTTTTCATGAGATGATCTTTCACAGACCTCCGGGACTTCGTCGCGGTGCCGGTGTCTGCAGCGACCTCCGGCCATTAGCCGTTGCCGGGGTCGCGCGCGCTCCGCTGCTCCCCCTCTCGTGACTCCACAGCTGTTCCGCACCGTCTCGCGTGGTGCGGAAGCCACCGAAGTGGCGGCACGCTGCGCTGTGGCGTCTCGAGCCGGCTCGGCACGGGTAGGAGTGGTGAGGCGGTGTGGGCCGCGGCACGGGTCGCGCCGCCCGCCCGTGCCGCGGCGCGGTCGACCACTCCGCCCGCGGCCGGAGCCGAAGTGGGTCAGCGCGCTCCTCTGAACCGGTTGCTGGCGGCCCAGAGCTGAGAGGAGGGCGGCTGCGCGGCGCGCGCTCCCCCACCTGATGACACATGACCGGATCTGTGCCGATCTCGGCCACCGACCGCCGCAACCGGGGAGTTTACCGGACGGGTTACTAGAGCAATCATTGGACTGTAATGGTCTGCTGGAAAGGTGCTCGCCGTTGGGCTTCTTCAGATCGTGACTCTTTGGTTCTGTTATCTTCTGGGAGTTTAGGATGAGTCGAGCGGAAATGAAAGTGAATGTGGCCTGTATGCTTTTACACCATCTTTTCATGCTCTTGCCTTACTTTATTCTCTTCATCCTCTAAGCACTCATCAGTTATCAGCCCAGTCCAGAGTTCGGAGTGGTCTTGTAAGACCAAACTGGACCGTTTGCTTTCGTGACACTGAACATTGCGATCATACGGCTGGAACCTGATGTTGATAAGGTGAACGTCGAGTTGATAGCACAGACATAGCCGCTAACATCCCAAGTGTGGTATCCTAGCGTAGTCTCTCTACTCGTACTCTACCCGCCTGATCACCGGGCATGGTATCCGCCGTCCGCCACAATCTGTTACCACCTATTAATTCCCGGCGGCGACCGGAACTGACGGCGGCCGCTGCGGCCCGCTACGAACGGTACCGGTCGTTTGACCTGTGACCGGTCGTGCTGCCGCCGGCCCTCCCGATCAGCCGGCGCACAATACAGCCTTTGTCTGCAACAGGTCCCGACACAAAACAGCGCACGCCGCGCCGCCGGCGGCAGCCAGTTTTTGTGGACGGCACGTGGTCTGTTCGACGCAGCGGTATGTTTCAGAACTGTGACGGGTCGGGTCGGGTCGCCGCGCCGCCGCGCGCTGGTGGGATAGCTGACGACGAGGACACGCCAGAGGTGATTATCTCGGCTATGTCGCAATGTGGTTAGACGCGGTCTTTCACCGGTGACCGGTGATTTTAGTGACCTAGTGCGTGGTGCGCATTGCTGACCTAGGTAACGGTCATTGCCCCTGTCCGCTGGAGAAATAACTGCCGAGTATGACTGAGACTAAAGACTTATCCCTACAGTCCTCAGGTTCCATAATCCAGAAGTCTGATACCCAGACCATACATTCTGACTTGAAACATATTTGATGAGTGAAGTTTTTTCCTGAGCATCTGTAGTACGAGCTCTACAGCCAGGTGAAGCCTGAACACTGACCGACAACTCGAGTGTGAATGGGGCTACAAAAGGTGTTCTGATCAAATTTGCTTATTCGTTGCCGTTGACCTTGTTGGCCTTCCGTGATTCGCATTCTTACAAGCCTTGACCCTTGGCCTGTCTTACCCACGGTGTCAGCCCTGTAACATGCTGTCTGTCTGACCTTTTTGACCTGCCGTCTGTGTGAAGACCGATCTTTCGTGACCTGCCGACTGCCCAGAGGCTGGCTCTCTGACCCCGGGTGTTCGCGGTGCGGACAGGGCGGACCATACTCTCGGCCCGTTACCTGTCCGCTTACCGAGGGGCGGCGGCGGTGGCCGGCAGACCGTTAGGTGGACTGCGCAGCTACCAAGATATTCCATACCGTGCCAATGTTGACACATCTACCCGAACGCACTGTGGTTGACTTCGAGAGCCGGAAATCTATCAGGAGCAGCGAAATATCCTCTGTTGGTGTGGCCTCTATCCATCGTAGGACAGCCTAGGATGCCCGTTCTCTACACGCCTTGTTCTAACTCCACTCCCTTCTGCGACACCCGTGTATCCGACCCAGACACCGCGGCGTCGGTCCAAAAACTGCGCACGCGGGGTGCGGCGCTGTCACTCACCCTTCGACGCAGTGGGCGGCCGTGATGGCCCAGTTCTGGTTCACGAGAGCCGCTCCGCACTTGTGAAGGTAGGTGACCTGACGCCACTGACGGAGGGATACCTGCGGAAGGAGACCGGTACAGCTCAGACTCGGGGTGGGAGTTGGCTGTCACTCATACACGCAACGACCAGTTGAAGGAACAGATACTCGTGTAACCGCTAGCCACATCCATCCAAGGCCGGTTTTTGAACTTGAAACAATGCGCGAATATTACACGTGTGTATGCGTGATGTATTGCAAAAGAAGCAGACATAGACAGATGCGTGATGATCGTTCCGATACGCTAACAACCGCCTCAAGTGGTCTATCGGGATTAGGGTCACGTATGGCTTCCGGCCGGTAGCGGCACGGCTGGTGCGCGCAGCGCATGGGCTCGTGACGTCGCAGAATTCTGCGAGCGCGTTCCTCCCGCACGGTGACCCGTGCGGGTCAGCGGGGTCAGAGGGGTCAGCGGGGTCAGCCGTACCTGCCACGGCCACTCGCCGAAGTCGGAGACGTTGCCACCGACGATCCTCTTCTGTGGCACGTATCGTTTGCCGCAGCCTGTGAACGGACAGCCGGGTCAGTTGGTAACAGGCTGCCGCCGCATGGTTATAGGCATAAATCTTGCGCTTTCGTGTCGTGGAAACATCATGTGACTGTTTGGACGAGCTTGTATGGGCTGTAGTTAATCAGGTCCTTCAGTTGAGTGGCATTATTGCAAGGAGATGCAAGAGGGTACAATTGTAGATAATAGCCAAGTTATTTTAGATTTATGACTCTTTGTTCTATGAGTACGTACTCCCCTTTCATACAGGCATTTGAACAAACGTATAATGGTTTTACGTCTCTTATGGGCACTTGATATTATCCAAAGAACACCAATTTACTCGCTTAATTCATTCCTGGTTGTTTGTTTGACGGTCACCTGGCTAGAATTTAGCTTCAAATTACGGTCGTCTCAATTTGCCCGTTTGCCCATGAGCCAGCCACTTTCGGGACGTCACCAGACAACCAGACCGTGTGAAATTAGACCGTGGAAGTAAGCTAAACGGGTCCTTCGGTTGTACGCGTTGGTGAATATCCACGACGCGATAGAACCTAGAAAGCACTTTCGCTGAACAGTTGGCACCAATTGTTAGGTACGGCGGTGTCTGCTGCTATCTGGACCATGGAAGAGAGGTGGTTTGTGATACATGTAAACCGCAAAGTTCATTAAATTTCTCTCGTTAACATTGTTTTGTCCTCCCACATACGTATCTCCAGATGAAGCATCGAAGAATCATCGAACCGTGACGCTGGCTGATTGTCGTTCTTTTGCTTACGTTAACTGTTGCGTGGAAATGCATACTTATCCTTTATCCCAAACAGATTTCGACCGAGCACCAGGTTGAGGTGCGAGTCAAAGCAGAATGTTCGGTTGGTAACCGAGTCTGGTTTTGTGTTCCGGCTCGGGTCGATGCCGGCCGGTCCGGGGATGGTGCAATGGTTTGTGGCTGCAGAGGCTGCAACCTGATCAAAGGACCCGCATATATACGCGGAGAGGTCGCCGAACTGACCCGAGCACTACCTGGTGACTGGTCCGACCGCTTTCTTGTTACTTGCAAGCAATTGCTATCATTTTCCTCGGCAGACGGTGCATCGCAGGTGAATGTTATGCCTTATCTGATATTGGGATCACTTTCATTGTAAGAAGACTTAATTTCGTTCAGTTGATCCAAAGCTGCAACAGATTTCTAACTTCTTCCCCAGGTTATAGCTTATTCCATAACGGACACTTATTGTTGCCAGCAAATGGTGAAAGACTGGTGTATGATGTAGACAGCAGTGCACACAGGATTCGCTATCTCTCTCATTACAAATCATGGCACTCTAGAATTGCATATTTAGCAGGAAAGCTTCCCGATGCAAAGTTTCCGAGACAGGCTCTCGTACAAAATTAGGCACTTGAGGGACGTCCTCTGCATTCCGCCCAGTCATGCGCTCGCTTCACCTATCATTCTTTGCGAGAGCAGGATGGTCATCATGACAAAGCATCGGGCAATTTAGTAATTTAGATGATTCCAGCCATTTAGATAATCTAAGTTGAAAGGGTAATAGTGCATGTTTGTTATTATGAAAATTGTACGCCAGAAAGCGCTGATCTGGTTATGCTGAAATTAAGTAAGCGTCGGGAACAATTTCAATTTTTTATGCATTCGTCCTTGACCGGCCAAATAGGAGTCCGCTCAATGACGGACTGTTGTGAATAATAATCCATTCCGAGGCTAAATGTAACGAGAGTCCCGTAGCGTGCGGTCGTCGGTCCGCCTGTGCGAACCTCTCAGTGCATGTACCGGGCCCGGCGCCTCCCCCTCCCTCCGTTCACACCGTGCCGTCTGGTATCACACCTCTGTGATCATCAGCTACCGCCATGACCCCAGCGCCACACCGCCGCTAATTCGGCGCACCGCTACTCCACCACACTGGACGGCGCTCCCACGCCGGCACCGGTGCCGGCGGTGCGCCCTCTGACCCCGGTCCCGCTGGACTCACCTGTGCTGTAGTCCTGGTCCACCACCGGCATCGCTGTCGTCGTGGCTTCCGCCATCGCGGAGCTGCTGGCCGCCGTCACCGACGCGATGGAGCTGAGAGTGACGGTCGTCGGAGGCTCCGTCGTTGTCGGCTCCGTCGTCGGCACTTCGGTGGAAGGAGAGGCGGGCTCGACGGGGGCCGGTGGTCGACTGACGGTGATCGGAATCCAGCCGCTGGTCGTGCCCGCTGTCGGAGGCTGTGTAGTCGCCTCGGTGGGAGCCTCCGTGGACACGGACGCCGGTTTCTGGGTGGTGGTAGCGGCCGTCGAGGGCTCCGAAGATGAGACGGCCGCGGGCTCTGTGACGGGCTCAGGAACGGCGGTCGTCGTCGTAGCCGAGGTGGTGGTCTTGGTCGTGGCCGAAGTGGTAGGCTCGGTTGTTGTGGTGGTGGTTGATTCTGTTGTAGCCGGCGTGGTCTCCGCTGCCTCTGTCGTCGGCTGGGCCGTGGAGGAGGGTGTCGGTTTGCTGGTGGCCGCTGTGGTCGTCTCCGTTGGCGCTGAGGTGGACGGCTCGGCCGTGGTGGTCGTGGTTGGCGGTTTCGTCACCGGTTCCTGTGTGGTCTCGGGCGCCGCCGCGGTGGATGCCTCTGTCGCAGGTTTTTGTGTAGATGCTGCGGTGGATGACGGCTCCGTAGATATGGTCGTGGTGCTCTCCTGCTGCGTGGTGGGCTTCTCCGTCTGTTTCTCCTCCTCCGGTGACAGTGTGGTTGTATCGCTGTCCACGGGCTTCGCAGTTGTGGTGGAAGCCTCGGTGGTCGGCTGCTTCGTCACCTTGTCAGTGACCTTAGCTGGTGCCTCAGTGGAGGAAGAACCAGTGGTAGTCTCCGGTTTAGTGGGCGTAGTGGTCGACGGCTCAGCGCTGCTGGCCGGAGCCTCTGAAGAAGTGGATGCTGGCTTTGCTGTTGTGGCCGAGGTCGCTTCAGTCATCGGCTTGCTGGTGGTAGAGCTGGGTTCAGCCATCTCTGGCTGCTCCTCTTGTTTGATCTGCTCCTTGTCCATGTCGTCTTCGGCTGCGGCAGTCGTGGTCGCTTCCGTGCTAGGCTTCTCAGGCTTCTTCGTAGTTGTGACGACCTTTTCTGCAGTAGCCGTGGTTCCTTCGGAGCTAACGGAAGTGGAAGACGGAGCACTAGTCTGCGTCGTCATCTCTTCTTTCTGTTCCTCCGAGGCCCCTTGACCACCTGCCGTCGCTTCAGCAACAGACACTGTGGTTTCCGGCTTCTGAGTGGTCACTGTCGCCGCTTCAGTCGTCGCTGCCTCCGTGGAAGTCGCCTGCGAGGACGTCTGGCTCAGGTCGGGGATGAAGGTGCTGAACTCTGGCAGAGATGCGGTAGTGAAGGCGTCTTCAGTGGTGGTGGACACGGAGGCGGTTGTCACCTTCTCTGTAGTGGTCACCTTCTCTGTCACCGGAGCAGAGCTGGCGGTCTGTGGCGTGGTTGTGGTCTCAGATTCAGTCGTGGCATCGACTGGGACTTTGCTGGTTGTATAGACTTCGTTTGTCGACGTCAACTGGGCTGTGGTGGGCTTATCGGTAGGTTTAGGGGCTTTCGTCGTTGACTGTGTCGGTGTTTCAGTCGTTTTCGGTGCTGAGGTAGTCGTTTTCTCGGTCTGGGGTTTCTGGGTTGTCGGTGCCTCTGTTGTCCCAGGTGATGCAGTCGTGGAAGCTCCCTGTGTCTGCTGAGACGCAGCCTCCTCGGCAGCCTGTTTGTCCGCCTCCTCATCGCCCTGTCCTGACGCCGACTCGGTTTGAGAGGCGGAGGAGGCCTTAATGTCCTCGTCGGGTGTCGCAGACGCACTGGTGGTTTCCTCACTGGCTGCGGTCGTCTCCTGTTCCGCGACGTCAGGAGCTGCAGAAGACGTCGACGGTATCTTCTCCGTGACCGGAGTCTTCTCGGTTATTTCCGTAGGCTTCTTGGTCGTCGTCGTCTTCTGCTTCTCCTCCTCAGTCTCCGCGCTTGGAGTTTTCAGTTCTAACATGCTCTGAGAGCTTTCTGTGGAAGTGCTCACCTTGATTTCGGGAGCTTCTGTGGTAGTGGTAGACGTAGTAGTCGTAGAAGTTGTTGTAGAAGTGGTGGGAACCTTGACGGGCTTGTCCTTAACATCAGGCGGTAGCGGTAGCCCACCGTCGTCGACGGTGTTCGGCATCGGCTTGCGGAAGGCGCAGCAGCTGCCGAAGTAGAAGCCGTCCATGCACGTGCCGAGGTGAACTCCCTTGAGTTTCATACAGTTCCAGGCGAACATACAGACGCCGCGCTCCCCGCTGGTCTTGTGGGTGCATGGCAGAGGCCGGATGGAGCGAGCGCTTCCTGCAAGGGAGATGACGGGTCTGTCAAGCACGGCTCGGAACACGATACGGCGACACAAGCTAACTCCTGAGCAAGACGGAATACCGATTGCAATGTGTTCAATGCCTGGACCTGAGCTGATTTATGTGCTACAACTACTTTTCCTCTAAATCTTGTTGAAGGTCAAATCCATCTTCCACTGTGCTTCGAATCGTTTTGGCTATGAATAGCAACATCCTATTAAGTATTTAGTCACGACAATAGCATGTAGTTTAAATGAATACTTATTTGGATGATTAGGTAATGTCATATTTTACTGCAATACTTGTATGGAAAAAATCGACTACTTACCCCTGATAAGTGGCTGGAAACGTCTTGCTGCTGTTACTCCCAACAGAAAGAGAACGAGATACAGTGCCCTCATGATGAGTTGTGCTTGGTGCCGTTAATAACGAATATACCTGTAATCAAGAGAGGGTCATGTCAACAAAATTATAGTTCATCAAGCGCATTTAAAGTGCGAGGCCGGGCGAATGGTCATACTTGTCTAATAATTGTCGTATGAATAATATGAAATGCCCGAAACATTCAGGATGAACAGTCAGGATCGCGTAGCGTGCAGCGGTTTTATCTATCAACAGCGTCCAAAAATGGTTTTCCTCAATCCGCTTTATTGAATGCTCTGAGCACCATATCATGAAGCGTGGTTCTCAGTGCAGCTCCTTTCATCCTAAATCGAAGCACGGACATGCCATTGATGACCTAGTCTCGCACCAAAGTCGCCTTGCACCCGAGGGCGGTGGGCGCTGCGGACGGGACGGGAATGACCGCAGCGGCGCGGCGGCGGGTGCGCCGTTACATTGCCGTCAGCTGACCGTCCCAGTTCTGCCCTCCCCACAACGGCACACCGTCACCGCCCGAGAGAGCGCCGCTCGTCAGCCCACTCCTGTCGGGACGGATAGGGTCGAGCGGCTGCACTCGACACCCTCCCTCAGGCCAGGTGACGCGCGGTCCCTTCACTGCCGGGCGGAATTTCTGTTCCCGGTAGGGGCCATGACGTCTCCGGCCGATGACCCACAAACGCCGGAGAGGAGGCGGTCGGACCGGATACGGCCGTATTGGAGGGAGGAGGGGGGGGGGGCGAGTCGGAGCCGGGCGGGATCCCGGGGCTCGGCGCCTGGTGCTTGACCGAGCTGCAGTGAAGCGATGATACAAGCCAATATGTTTGGCTCGTATACCGAGGTGAATATTTTTGCATTAAGCATTGCCAGCCACCTGTAATGTCATTTGCCAGAAATATTCCACTGAGTGAGATCTACTGTTCCGCTGTTCACATGTGAGGCTGAGCACTGCGGCCGATGTCCTTGCGTGCTGTGCTCCGCGACCACCGCGCCGTACGCCGGCTGTCCACTGAGTGATTCAGCGGCGCGCGGTCGCGGACCTCCGACCTCCCTCTCAGATGGTCCGCGGCCCTCGGGTGCCGGCAGAACCGGCTGGACGACCGCCAAATGGGTCACCGGTTGCGGCACCCCGCTCGCAGCGCGGCCGGCCCGGAGCGCCCGCAGAGACACAGTGTGGAGATCCACGTGTGTGCCCGGAACAATGCCCGCGCTTGGATACACGTGGATCGCTACCGCGCGACCAGCCACGCCGGTTTGGGCGTGACGTCTGCACAGCGCACAACACATCACTCTTGAACGCACGTAGTTCTTTCAGCTTGGCTTTTAGGGCGCGGTCGCTGGTTAAGCAATGACGAATGCGTCACTCGGTGAAATGATCCGAGGCGTGAGTTTCACCTGTCGGAGGCGACGTTTCGCCACGGGGTGACTCAGACGGTGCCAGTGAACCGTCTGTTATGAGTTCCGGTGTGTCTGGAGTCTGGACTGGCCCCACCCTTTAATCGTCATCATCTCGTGAGACTCGCCCATAGAGCTGAGAATGTCCTGGACCAGCTCATTGGAAGTCCAGCGCCAGATTTCGTCACCGGTGTAAGCGATCATAGCCCAGTTTCTCTTCCGGCCAATGCTGACTCACCTATATGGATACATATTCATGAAGGTTCTGCCTAACGGATTCGGCTGAGAAACTTTCGTCTCAAAATAGTTTTGATTCTTATTATAGCTGGAATACGTTTTTAATTTGAGTCAAGTGACCAATGTCTTGCGCGATAGATCCCGTGGGAAAACTGTCCCACCCTCACAGTGTGTGGGTGAGGGGGTTCTCTGCAGCTCTCAGTCCTCTGCTTCTTGGGGCATGAAGCAGAGAATTGCGGCATACTCGTATATCTGAGTTGAAGCCGGTAACGGACTATTAAAATGTGTCCCCAATGCTGCGGAACGTAACATGTTTCCCTTCTTCAAGCATGCAGGTAACAATTGTCTGAATTGAAAAAAGTGATTTGTAATGTGCCCACTTGTTTGGAACCTTCGCATTACTTTGGTGACCTACTCTGTGTGGTAATGTTGACATCCCAGCAATGGGTCAGAAGACTACAAAGTGAAAATAACGGGTTTTGGAGTGCTAATTCTCATGCCATGTACTTACGAGCTATTATCTGTGTTCACATTCCTTATACGATTGGCCTTGTTGGTCTGAAACATTTAGAAACATGGACTTGTGACAACCGAGGAACAAGCGTATAGCACTTTCACCTCTCTTGTTAACTGCTGATCGTTTTAGATTGCGATTATAACCCACGCCGTTTGTGAAGGAAAGCTTCACTTCATCTTCTACTTCATCGTAAATGTTAGATGTGACTACGACTACCGATATTTTTTAATTTGTCCATTTTTATACGGTCCGGGCAGTGTGGATGCGCCACACCATTCTGTCCACAATCCGTCTACACTCCACCCAACTGTCAGGAGAGCAGAGGGGTCGGTGACCGTCCTTGCCCGTCCGTCCTGCGGCCTTCTCTGCAGAGTGGTGACCCACCCCAGGCAGCGACCGCGGTGGAGGGGGATAACCCCGTGTGCTGTGAGCCAGCTGAAATGTTTCACAGACGTCTGACGACACCGCCCCCGGCGCCGTCTGCTGAGTGGCAGTGGCCGGCCACGGTACCGTTGTATGTTCGTATGGACTCGCGAGCTGCAATCGGTCGCGGCCCGTGGACAAATGGAGCGTTCAGCGACCCGCAGCAGCGGCTCGGCCGGCTCACTCCCAGCCCTGAAGGCCGACGACGCGCTCTCACGGCACAGTTCCGCAAGTGGTCCGTGGTGGTGATGATTTACACTCGCTGGCGGCGGCTGCGGGGCAGAACGAGGCGCTGGGTGCTACCCCTGCCCGCGGGCTGATGCGGCCCGTGGGACGGTTCTCAGGTGCTGCGTGGTCCGCGCACTGGTCCGGCCGGCGGTGCCCGTCTGACCGGTCGGGTTAACTATGAGGCCGAGCAGGTCGGTCGGTGTGACCACCGTGCTGGGTTAGAAGGACGGACGGCTGACATTCCTGAGGCCAAGACTCCGTCTCACCCGGTCACCCGCCGTGGTCCAGTTACGCGCCGGGGGCGTTCCGACCGAACTGACGCCCCGCCGCGGTCGGCCGGGCGAGGAGACTTCAACGCCCCGCCGTCACAGGCCACTAGCACCGGAGACTGCGGTGGAGACCAGGGGCGTAACACCAGCGCGGTGCGTCGTCCCTTCCCTCCGCTCCGGCGGCTAACGGACCCGTCTCTCCTCCCTGCGTGCCGGCCCGAGGGCATGTCCGACGGGCAGGATGGGACGGAGCGCGGAGCCATGCAAACAGCGGGCCCGTGCGGCCGATCACCTGCTCTCAGACAGAGCGTGCCGCCAGATACCGTTGGCGGACGAGGAGAGCTGCCAGACGGCGAATTTGCACCAGCTGGTGCCACGACGGCGCTCCGCCGCGCCTCAGTGGTTCTGTGCTGCCGGACACTCGGCACGACCGGCGCCAGACGACCGACGACCCCTCCTCGGCCCTCTGGGCACCGTGACGGCGGCACACTGCCGACACCGGGCCGACCGGAGAACATTGAACTCTCCACGGACCATTTAACACGGCAATAGAAAAACCGCGCTCGCGACTAAACGTAACGGTGACATTTACGGCCCCGGCGTATCATTAACCCACCCATTACACCTGTCCTTCAGTAAAAAATAGGATAAAAATCCGCTGGTCTTCCTATTTGCATTAGCTTCTGGTTTATTCGCTTTTTACTGCCCCCTTCGAAGGCACTGGTTTTGTGATGGCGATAAACCCAGACCTGCAGACTTTCAGATTGGCCCTTCCGTAGGGGCCATCCGACCCTTATAAGAATGCGGTTGTATACTCGGTGATCCAAGAGAAGCGTGTCCTCAATACGGCTAAATGTTGCTGGTTTTCATGGTTTTAATCAAATGACCCATATACAGCCATCGCTAGTCATCGGCACTCGAAGACTCGGATATTTTTGTATCAAAGTAGTGTCAATCCGGTCTCAGTGTTGCACCGGAGACTGTATTGTACAACTCTAGGGTCTATTCTCGGCCCGTGGGAATGTGTTGTCGTTCCACTGGCCTTGGCCCGTCGGCGCTAGCCCCGGGCCGGCTCCCAGTGCCTGCAGGCCTGCCGCGGTGGTGGCCGGCCGGCCGGCGGGTCGTTTTTGCTGACAGCTTCGTGAGGCCGCGGCGAGTCACCGACCGCGCTGACCGCCGGCCGGTCAGGGTCGGGGGCGTCGTCACCGGCGACGGGCGACTCTAACGGTGGACACGGCCGACGACGACACTAGGCGTGTTTACCACGGCGGACCGGGCGGGGGCGGCCGCCGAGCGGGCCGGCGCCGCCCCGGGCCGTGTTTTTGTCGGAGGAGAGGTGATACATCATGGCGGTGAAGTCACGCGGCCGATGTAGTATGCAGATACGGAGATACTTCCGGGTAGTGGGACCAGAAGTAGGACAGACCCTGCGGCGGCCTGGTGATGGTTCCCAGGAGTCGGACCTGTTTATCTGATGGGCGAGATATGCTCAGAGAAGATGTCAGGACTGGGGAGCCGGAAGATTTCAGGATAATGAATTAAAGCAAAGGCATCGATTGTGTTACCGCCATCCACGCAAAGGTCTGATTCGGCAATTCGACAGAGGCTCGACAGAGACTCAACACTAGATTTTCTATTGAAGTTTGCCTGTTGAATGACCTCTGGATGTCGCTAGCAAGTGTGGAAGGACCTAGGACACACCGCTATATTGGGACCGTCTTAGACGGTAGTCTCCCCTCTGTGCTACTCACCCGCGATGCTCAGCGCCGACCGGACGGGGCAGGGAGCCTGGCGTGTCACAGGTTCGGTGGCTTCTCTAGCGAGCGGGCTGCACCATGGCACGGAGCGGCGACCGAGGAGAGTGCGCGTCCGACGACCGACAGCGAGGGGAGCGCGCGCGCGACTGCCGGCGCTGGCCGCGCGCGCCTAGCGGTACCGGTCGCGCCGCCGCGCCGCCGCCGGGGCGTGGGAGAGGGTCGGGTCGACCAGGTGACCGGCCGCCGTGGCGCAATGCCGCCCCGGGGCTGCCGGCCGCTGCTGCCGACACATACAGTCAGAGCCGCCCAGTGACGCGCTTCCGGCTCGGAACGTGGATTGGGAAATCAGAGACGACTGCTGGATTCTGCTCCAAAAGTCTGCTCTGCGTCGGAATCGATTGACTTTTTGGTGATCCGGTGGCTGACAATGACATTACATAAGTTGGCGTGAGTTTTACAGGCGTCTTATAACCCAGTTGCATTGTTTGATTTTCACGATCGCTCATACGCACACTGACTTCGTAGCTATAGCTGCATCAATTTGTATAGCTGTCCTGTCTATAGCTGGTCTCAATTTGTCGTTCAGCTGATGTCGAGATCATCCTAATTACAAACAGTCAGCTGGTTTTACGTCAATTTGCAGGTTGTATGCTCGTGCATGTTTCAGGATTAATAGAAATCTGATAATATGACATCAAAATTACTTTATCCATTTTCAAACATTTCGACTTTATTCAAACTATTGTCCAGAGAGGTAAAACAGCAAGGTGGCGACATAAATATGTACTTGCGCAGTCGATACACATCACACTTCGCACACTTCAAGGACTGTGATGTATAATGTATGACGAATGCGTGTGAAGGAATTTATGTCACCGTACAAATGTTTACTTGCTCTTCTACCTCTCAGGACAGTGAACACTAAAGATTGCTTTAAATAAGGTCGAATAAAGTATATAGTTATGTCGCAAGTAATGTTTATTCGGTTTTTTTTTGCCTGTCTGAAAGCATATTTGTTTGCTGGTTATCAGACTGCAGTTGGTTCAATTTGTGTTACCGTTCCTAAATTTTGGCATACTCTGCTGGTTACAAATCGTGTCTCGGACTCCAGGTAAGCCCCCAGACAACGGCATGCAGGGTATGATAAGAAAGCTGCGCGGCAAAAGCTAAGTGGCATTGAATGGCACCGGCTCAATATCAATGTGGCGGTTCTTTGCTTAGTTGGAAGCAAGCTCTCTAGTCTTGCGGCCTAAAAAGGCCATTGCAGAGCTTTGTGGGGTTAGACGTGGACTGTTGCGGACCGCCGACGGTGCAGCGACAGAGACTGTCCCCGGGGAAGGGAGTGTTCCGTAGGGACAGCCCGACGCCCGCCCTGCCGTCAAACGGTCGCCCCGGAGAGGGTGTAGTCAGGTAGGTCTGTAGGTAATAATCTTGCCCTCACCACCGGTCGTCTGGTGGGCTGACCGCCAGCCCAGAAAGGGAAGGGTAAGGAAGGATACGGTGCGGGCGGAGCTGGTGTTGAGGAAGGCAGGAACGGTTGTGCTCTCAGTTGTAGCAATTGTTTGTTTTGTTTTGGTTGGGCCTTTCGGTCTAGCGAGACCTTTGCAGAGCTGGAGCGATGATAGAAATTGAGGATGATAATAGTCTGGCTGGCCATGCCGGCCAGCCTGGTGCGCCGCTGTGGTTGATCCTGTCTCGATGGACAGACAGGCCACCTAGCCCCGCAAACGGTCTCTCCACCTCACCAGAGCCTGCTTCTGAGGAGCTATACTTGTGTCGGATTAAGGTGACCGTCAGCCTGGAGAGACGCGAGGAGGAGAAGGATTTGACAGTCCTGAGGATGAAAAAGAGAGAATGGTGTAAAGTAAAGTGGCACCACGGGCAGCTCTCATAGTCCGGTGGGCACGAGTCAGTCTCAGCGGAGCCTGTGGGACCAGGGCGACATCTGCCGCGATTAGGGCGACATCTGTGGCTGTGCGGAGCAAATGTTAGTACGACGTTCAGTCCCGTGGTGACCGGTGGGCGTATTCGTCAGTGGAAAACCCAAACATACCTAAGCAATACGGTCTCAGATCAGATTTATCTTGGTCAGCCTACCAAATTATCCAAAACCTCTCCAACATTCTTTACTTTACCTCTGTCCACGGTGGGGTCGCCGGTCACTCGTGACGTGCCTAAATTTGTTCCGGGTCATTTTTTTGGTTAAGGTCAATAGTGAAGTCTGGAAAACAAAGCTTCGCAACAGTTTGGATGAAAGTTCAATCCATCATTATCCAGCATTTTTGGATTAGTAAATGGGCAACTCTTTCCATAAAACCTGTTAGAGACGCACCCCAGCACTGTGTCAGACTTGATGGAGAAAAACATTCATAATGAAATAATTACAAACGACTACTATTTGTAACATGGTGTGAATACTGAATAGCATTGTGTATGACGATTTCAGTCCACGGTATGGCCGTGTTTACGTAATCTTGGTGTTTACATCAGTAGGTGATTCAGTAACTTTATTTGATCAAGGCTGCTTAGTCAATAGGTCGCCTATTTATTGACTTCCCGTCTCCGCCCTCCAAACATCACTAGTTTTTTGGAAAACACCTAAAGCTAGTTTTCTAGTTTTCAAAAGCTAGTGTATTTACTCCCTAACCCGGTACATACTGCTTACTCCCACTTCAGCGTCAGCTGTGCAAAAACAAATGTCAAAATTGCCCGACCATAGGTACACCCCTGCATGAGATGCCTCACACCCGATGTCGACCCTTCGCCGGCTGCTTGCCCCCCTCCCCCAAAGTTTTTTTTTTGCAATAGCTCGGAATACGCTTGCGACAGACAGATAAAGTTTTTAGTTTGGTATTCCTGAGCTTTGATTGAAGTCGAATCTTTTGAAATCAATGGCATTTTCAAGCCAGGTCAGATCAGTGACCTATGTGACTTCATAAGTGAGCCTCTGCACGTTCCTAAGATGTTGCAACTTCGCAATGCCCTCAGTTCCAGAAGAGTTTTCACATGGAGATGAATCTTACAGTGACTAGTATCCTCCAGGGGTCTCGCATATTGTATATCCCAGATTTTTCCCAAAGGTTACCTGTGGTCAGGTCTGTCACCATTATAAGTCATTGCAAAAGTATGGAAGCTGTTATTTTGGCCCCTGGAATGATCCAAAAATACTTCAGGCTCATGGAATCATGACTTCATGCACTCCTTGCAATTTTACAAAGTTCGATGCTTCACTTTTGCATTTTTGACCTTGCACGACGTAATTTATGACGTCACTAGGGTCATGTGAGTTGTTCGTCACTAACTCTCGATCAAATTTTAAAATTAGCTAGTACGGGAAAAACACCAATCGACTTAGCGAAACCTGCCAAATTGAATGATATGCGATATGACCCATTCGACTTGGTTTGTGACCTGAGTGGCTCTGACCTGACCTTGAGCCGAGGCCCGAGGTCATCACCTTGGGTTGACCTTATCTAAACAAAGTGTATATTATTCGACGCGCCGCCCAAGCATCGAGAACACAATGATGCAAAAATCGCGTAGCAAAGCTATTGTCTCGTTAAGCTACCAGTCTATCGCTTACTGCCCCTTAGGTTGTATTTCGACTGTAGTGCATACCTACGACATCGGAAAGGGACTAAACCGTGGCTTGGTGCGTATTGACTCCTAGTTTCCGTAGTTTCTGTCGTGGCAGGTGGTTGTTGAAGGCACAAAAACAGGCGAAGAGATGGCAAACAATCAACGTCACCTGATGATCATGTATTGCAGGGTAGGTACAGTCGGTATGTAAAATGCGCTCACAGTCACTCGCGTTGCGAACACCACTGATTGGCGGGGCCGCCTCTGACTGAGGGCGGTCACCGGCCTTCAGCGGGACAGCCAGGCGTTGGTGTGGGGGGATCCGGAGTGGCTCTAGACGCTGTCGCTGAAGGTCTCTGGCAGGGCGCCGACGGATCCGTCGATGGCGGCCTGGTGCTCGGCCGACAGCTGCGGGATGGCGTCCGATTCGGCGCTGTAGCCGTTCTCGTCGGCCGTCCACGTGACCGTCACCGTCTGTCCGTTGGGCGCCACGTACGAGTACTGGCCTGAAACGGAGCAGAGGGCAGTGTCAACGGGATAACAGCTCCAGGGGCGGGATGACAGTGTCTACATGAGTCTCACGTCAATGTCGGCAATTGAGAAGACTTGGCGACTGAGCAATTTGAGCACTGTATGAGCATGTTAGACAGACACTAGGGATGTGACATGACAACATCAGTTCCAAAGTCACACAAGCCATGGCGAAACTTGGGTCCTGCTACCACAACTTGTGGCGGCGCTGTGACATCGTATTGACATGTCGGCAACTGGA
The DNA here is from genome assembly GCF_019059575.1 of Amphibalanus amphitrite. Classification (NCBI taxonomy): domain Eukaryota; kingdom Metazoa; phylum Arthropoda; class Thecostraca; order Balanomorpha; family Balanidae; genus Amphibalanus; species Amphibalanus amphitrite. The sequence goes on from NW_024881882.1 coordinate 590,379, forward strand.
ACCAGTTTCTATGGGGCTTGGCGACGGCAAAACTCCAACAAAACCCACTGCGTCGCATGGAATAAAGAGAGGTCACTGAGCGAGACTCCAGCGAGTGCGCCAGAGGGTCCTCCACCCCCGCTGTCTGTCGGGCGGCACGTACCGCTCATGGTGTAGCTGCCCGTCTCCGGGTCCTGGCCCGGGTAGCTGGTGCCGGTGGCGCCCTGCTGGATGTTGTTGGACGTCTCCATGTCGGCCACGAAGCCGCCGGCCTCGTCCATGCTGAAGTCGTTCTTGACGATCTGAGCGTCGCGGTCGCTGCCGGCCACGTACGGGGCGTCGTCCTGAGCGGCGGCCACAGCCACCAGGGCGAGCACGATCATCTGCGGAGGAGCGGGCACCGGGCTGTCACTGGACGAACGTTACTTAAGACTGAAGTGATCACTCAGATGACAAATCTCATTCAAGAAATCACTCAGTTGACCCTGGCACTGCTCTCACGTCGCCCATAAACTGCTGGGCGTGGGACGGTGTCCTGTGTCGACTGGAAAATCGTACGTCATTATGAACAGCATACTTATTTATCTGCGGCTGCGGCACCACATTGCTCTGCTGTATACAGGGCCCGGCAAAAGTTCTGTCCTCTACTTATGACAACTTTTTCCGGTCCCTAATCCTTTCTACCCCTAAGGGATAACGGTTCTGGCTGCTGCACCCCTGCATTGCACGGCCCTTGGCTGCGTGACATGAGGTCGCGAACGAACCTCAGGTCACGGATCACCGAGCTACGGCCAGTTTCACACAGATTGTTAACCCGAACGGCCGCGTCGAAAAATGAAGGCCTGAAATTTCTATCTTGGGGAGCTGAACCAGACAGTCGGCAATGGCATGCTCCAGGCCGAAATGACATAGCATGCCATTGCTGATCAGTTGGGACATCTGCCTGCACAGTTCGGCGTTGGTGGGACAAGCATATACGGCTGTTGGCAGCGTTGCTGATCGTTCCAGTTTGGGCGTTCGTTCACCATTTCGACCATGAAAGAAATCGCATTGAAAAAGACGGCCGGGAAGAGGGGTCAGTTGGCGACAAAATTGGCCAAGCGGCTTACGTGCAAGGGCTATTCCATCTCAGACAGCGGACCGTGAGACGCTATTGGAAGAGCTCTCTGAGGCTCATTACCACAAGAGTCTCCAGCGGCTTACTTTCAGGTCGACGCATGATCGATGGAAAGTCGACATGCATTCTCTTTCAGGACGGTGCGCCGGCTCATCGCTGTGCCAAAGCCCAGAGATGTTACGAATCGAACATGCCGGACTTCTGAAGGAAGGAGATGTTTGCCGGCTACCTTCCGGACCTAATCCTGATTGAGGAATTCTGGGCTATCGTCCAGCAGGACCTGGACAAACAGAAGCCGGTGGCCAGCTCAACACCTTCCCGTTACAGCTCAAACGGGCATGGTCGAAAATCAGGCCGTCTGTGCCGCACAACCTGGCTGCCGGCATGTCAAATTGTGTTCGTTCGTAACTCCCTGTTCGTGGGAAATATACTGGAAGCTATTAGGATTCGCTGCCTCTTATATAGCAACTTGGAGAGCACATCTTTTGAGAGGAGAAAACTTGTGCCGGAGCTGGACCCTGTACTGATTGACGGGAATTGTTAAGTTTAGTCAGTACGACCAAACTATGGCAATACATACCAACCAACCAAATGGTATGAATCTGAGCAAGTGGATCTTGGAGCTGATCGTACAGATATTTTATTGTTGCCGGTAGCGGATAGGATCATGGATCCAGCTCTTTAATTTTGGTGAAGCTCGAAAGATCCGCTTGGATCGTAATCTGAACATTTTTACCAAGCATTCGGTGGTAATTAATCAAATCTCACCGTGAATTTGTCGAGAGAAAAAATTAAGTGGTGTCGCAATTTGCCATGGTCCTGTTTTTGGGATTCATTTTTTCTCTTAGTTTACACTCTTTGGAACCTCCTGGTTCATGGTTCACGGGTGGAATCAATTATATACCTTTGTGCGGAATCAACACAGATCGTGCATAGCGCATTGTCCAAGGCTCACCGCCAGGTCCTATATGATGTCTTAGATTCCGTCGCCGGTCTGCCTAATCTCCAAATATCAGGAATATTCGGCTGACAGAAATAAAAACAAAGAAGTGAGAACTGCGGGACCATCATTTTACAGCCTTTTTTAGCGTTGGAAAGATACTGGATAGGTACTAGGTAGGTACTCACCAGCTTCATGTCTGCTGCGGCGGTGAAGACGACTCCACTTCACTGGTGCGTCTCCCCGGCAGCTGGCTGCTTATATACCTGTCGGCCGTCGAGGACCGGCAGAGGGGGGAGAGGGCGGGAGCGCAGGGAGCGCCAGACCGGGCCAGACGGGTTGCCGAGATGTCAGCGCTTACGCCCGCAAGGACATTGGATTCGGAAGGCTTGATGTCATCGTGTTGTGTGTGATGACTGTATAACTGTGTGAAGACTTTTTCCATTTTTCAGCGCTGTCAACGCTTAACGGCCGCCACACCTGCCCGCCGGTATTTTTTCCAACTGTTTTGTGGTTAGGTCCTTTGACAAGCGTTTGTGTTCTGTGTTTGGTCTTTATAGAAACAGCTACAAACTCTTATCATTTATAGATACACCATTTCGTTACGCAGCAACCTAACTATTATATTTGTCGTCCACTCAGGCCTCATGACCTCCGGAGGTGTTACACGGAACCGTAACATGCAGTGCTGAACTTGCGATCGGTAGCTTGAAAATTGGTTTAATGCTTGATACTAATGTTTAACTGTCATTGAATAACTACAGGAGTTGAGAAAACGAAACAGCGAGGACAAATTCAGTGTCATCCTCGTAGGTGCTACTTTGTAAGTTCGCTAGCATGCAGATTAGAGATAGCTTGTTGAATTTAATCCATTAGCGGATCCAAAAAAGCTTGAGACCCTGGTATCATTGCAAAAATGCTCCCCTTAAAACAGATTCTTCAATAAAGTTACTCGTATCTCACTTCTTTCTGCTAGGTAGTGCATTTGAAAACTTTTCGCATGCTTAGAAGTGCTGGAGTTTCTCTGCGCGAGAAAAAGTGCGAACTTTCCTCAATGCGGCCAAATGCGGCCGCTGAGTGAGGGACAGATGCCCCAAATGCCTCCCTCTGGGATCTCTCAGTGGTTTAAGTTGTATTAAATATATTTAAATGGTTGTTACGTCATGCACTCTCTACTAACTTTTTATTTTTCTGAAAATATTTTCTGGCTTGTACGTGCAATTTTAAGTCACAAGTGACAAGAATGTTCAGTGCTGACGTTTGCCTCACCAATCTCGACTGAATTTATTTGACAAGACATCTGCATTATTGAACTGCTTTAATGGAAGTGTCGTATCGTCGTGCTAGCTGTCAGCTCACCACGACGCTGCCCTACTGTAGCTAGGTGCTGGTGCGTGGGAGAGCTCCCTTACCTCACCTTCAAGGTGGTGACGGTTGCCATGACGTGACATCAGCAATGACCGCATGGCATCGATTGTCCGCAGTCCATTGAGCTCGGCTTCTTGATAAATGAGCCTCCATGAAACGGCATTTGCATTGCGCAAAAAATAATTGAGGATTCAGTGACTAATAATGATTGGTCTCACAATTGTAATGTGAAGAGCGCGCATGGCATGATGATTAACTGAAGACTGCGTGTTTATGTCGCTGAAGACGCGTAGAGATTTGATGATGAATATTTCTATTGTTTGCATTACCGGGACTTGGTACTAAGCTTCCGTTGTCGTAATTTTCTTCGAGTGACCATTCATAGCTCGCGTGCCGTGGACTGGAACAGAAGTCTGTTGTGTCCCCCGCTTCTGTCCACCTCGTCACACGCCCGGGAGACCCCAGAGTGCGGGTTTATTGCGAAGAAGCCAAGGGAAAGCACAACATAACCGATTGTTTACATTTCCAATACCACGTTCCCGGAAGAGAATGAACCTGTAGTGATGGGGGTCCTCTTCACTCGCCATCACTGACCGCGTAAACTACAACTACTACACCTTAGTCTCTTATCAGGGCTCGACGTTAAATCTACGGAGACCGAAAGAACTCGATCCGACATTACAGATATAGGATCGCTTCTTCAACAAGAAACTAAATATACGTAATACAGTCACAGAAATCCAGCACTAAACAGAGTAATAAATAAATACAACTTCGGCGCGCCTGAGACATATTCGGCGCACAAACAAACTCCAACACCACCCCTCCCTTTGAGGGAACACACTCTACTCGGGGCAGCCCCCTCGACCTACCTACTGGTACCGGTCCGGCGTGAACCGGTCAGGAGCCCGGCGCCGGCGACTGCCACGGCGCGGAGAAACAGGAGAGGTCTGAGGACCCGCCCGAGGCACGGATAGCTCCCCGGCGGCGTGTGACACAGGGCGAACTCTGGGCGGACTGACAGCGCCCTCAGCGCTCCCAGATGGGACCGAGGAATCCGGAATAAGGCTGGCCGGTAGCTCCTCCACTACCGGCTCCTCTGTGGCACGCCCCGGCACGAGACGCCTGGCGTGCACTCTGTCCCCCGTGCTTACCCTGTAGCTCACAGGGCCGGTCCTCTCCCGGATCTGGACCGCCGGCTGGCCTTCGACCCGACCGCTGACTGGCTTACGAACCCGTACCCAGTCTCCTGCCTCCCACCTGGGGGCGGCGGTCGCGGTGCGATCGTACCTCCTCTTGTACGCCGACTGATAGCGGCGGTGCCGCCGGCGTACCGCGCGTTTTCGGCTGTTCCCGGTGGGCGCGTCCCGCTTCAGCACGTCCAGGGTCGTGCGCGCCTCCCGCCCCCTCATCAAGCGGAACGGCGTCTCCCCGGTGGCGGGGTGCGGAGTGGCGCGGTACTCACCCAGGAACCGACGCAGGTAGGGTGAGCGCGGCTCCCGCGCCAGCCGAGCCGACTGAATGGCCCCTTTTATCGTGCGGTTCAACCGCTCGACCAGCCCGCACGTCTGCGGCGAGTACGGCGAGCTGAACGTCTGCCGCACACCACATTTCGTCAGAAATGCTCGGAGCTCTGCCGATCTGAACGCTGGGCCGTTGTCAGAAATGAGCTCGAGCGGGAGCCCCTCGCGAGCGAATAGCGTCTCCAAGAACTGGATGATCGTGCTCGCCGTCGCGTCAGAGCAGAGCGCGACCTCCGGCTGTAGAGGTCGCAGAGCACGATGCCGTACCTCTCGGTCGGCGGACCGTGCATCGGCCCGATGATGTCCACCATCAGCCTCTCCCACGGGCCCTCTGGCAGGGACAGCTCAGACCCCTCCATTAGCAGTCTCTGTCGTAACTTAGGTGAGATCGTCTTTTCAATCACCTGGTCCCTTATGAACTCATCAGTGTGGGCCCCGTACTCACAGGTACTGGCCAGCTGGCGCAGTACGGAGACCCACTGGACCGTTGTCTCTCCCTGGTGCTGGGCGCGGCTACGGAAACGGTAGCGCTCGACGCACACGTTCTGCCTGGGGGCAAAGTGCCCCTCCAGACGACGACGGGTGAAAGCGAAGTCGTCCTCCCCCTCCTCCTTAACACAGGGCGGCAGGGACTCGTAGACCCGCTGGCCCTCCGCTCCAAGGCACGTCAGAAGCACTGCCTGGCGGCGTGCCGGGGCGAACGCATCCCCTCCAACGGCACACAAAAAATGTTCGAACATACGGATCCAGCGAGGCCACGGAACCGTCGGCTCAGCGCCGGCGATCGGCAGAAACGGTGCCGGGGCGGCCGTGAAATCCATCGCGCCACACGACTATGACGCGGAAAAACTCACGGTTCGAATACTCGTCGCCACTTGTTGTGTCCCCCGCTTCTGTCCACCTCGTCACACGCCCGGGAGACCCCAGAGTGCGGGTTTATTGCGAAGAAGCCAAGGGAAAGCACAACATAACCGATTGTTTACATTTCCAATACCACGTTCCCGGAAGAGAATAAAACTGTAGTGATGGGGGTCCTCTTCACTCGCCATCACTGACCACGTAAACTACAACTACTACACCTTAGTCTCTTATCCGGGCTGGACGTTAGATCTACGGAGGCCCAAAGAACTCGATCCCACATTACAGATATAGGATCGCTTCTTCAACAAAAAACTAAATATACGTAATACAGTCACAGAAATCCAGCACTAAACAGAGTAATAAATAAATACAACTTCGGCGCGCCTGAGACATATTCGGCGCACAAACAAACTCCAACAAAGTCGTTCTGTAACAATAAGGTATTTAAAATCACAAGACTTGTTAGTGTTAGATTATCGAGTATCTCCGACCAATAGCGCGCTGCAAGTCCAGCACCTCAGGTCGATGGCCTAGTGCAGGTCCAGTACCTCATGTAGGGTGCATGCTCGTTGCTGAGCAGCCTCAACAGGCAGACCGGCTCTGCCATACTGCAACACCATCTAAACCAAAATCATCTGCCGACCTTCTGCTTCAGTAGCGCATTGCCTCTGGTGGTTGCTCTGTCCGGACGGAGAAGCTCCGGTAGCGGCAAGTTATTGCGCAACCACCATCCCTCTTCCGAGAAAACTCAGTGATGACATGTCAGAGCTCCCTTTTATGGCTCACTCTCGGCGTTCCACGCATGTTGCCGTGACGATTCGCCGTGCAAACCGCTGCACGAAAGTGACGGGCGCTCGCTCGTTATCCAAGAGGGTGAACTCCCGTCTAATGAAATGTTTGCTTCCATTGTCCAGGATGCTTGCTTGTTTAGGATGTTTAGTGCCGTCGTTTCACACGTTTGCAACTGCTCCTGTTGGTTCACAGCAGCCAGCGGAAGTGTTGTGATCAGGGACTTGTTGGTTGTCTTTCATTGCGTTAGAGGCTTCCCGAAAATTGACCTAACTGACTGACATGACATGACAAGCTGGTGCGCTTAGCTTTCATGTGACCCTCAGACAGCTGAGCATGTAGATAGATTTTTAGAGGAACTATCCAATACATCGAAAGTGGGAAGGGCCTCACTTGGATCAGACGTAGCCGTTTATACCTTTTACTGTATGCCTGGTCTATTCAAATACATTAGCCAGAGGGGTGTGGTAATAACTGGTGTAAGCAAATTGACCACGGTCAAAAATGCATTACCAGAATGCACTTAAGCCAACATTTTGGGATGTTCTCGTTCCTAAGTCGGCTAAGAGCTTCGGTCCAGAAAATAAATTTATCGTTGGCATCGTTGGCATACAGTAAAATACATACCAAACTCGGCCGGTGATAAATTTTCAAGACCTCAGTCCTTACTGATTTTTGAACTCGGCCTTCGGCCTCGTTCAAAAATCCAGTAAGGACCTCGGTCTTGAAAATTTATTTACACCGGCCTCGTTCAGTATTATATAATACCGCAGCGACGCCGATTTCGTCAAATCATCAGGTCTTGGGCCATTGGAGCTGGAAATTCTGGTCGGATGACTTTCATAGAAATATTTTCATATTTTCATGCACCATGCGTGCATGAGAGAGCCATACATTTACTGAGTGGCTCCACGTCTTGGGTGTTATGCGTGCCATTCAGGAGACGGCGGCTTCCGCTCGCTCACTCTCCGTTGAGCAGAACATTGCCTGTTGTACTTTTTCTTGGAGTCGTTCGACTAGGTATACCTAGCGATCGTATTAGTCAAAGCACAGCCGCATAATGAAGCTTCTACATATTACATTACCTATCGCACATAGACTCCCATGATTTTCGATGGGTGAAAGTTCCTAACCGCATTCAAGGCCATTCTTATGGTGTTCAGTTACCGACTTTGACAGCTATATTGCGTCCACGTCATCATATTACTAGAAGGTGGCATGATCAGCACGTTAAGCCCTCGCCTCGGCCTCGCATCAGCATGGTATGCTATGGGGATAATTCAAACCAACAACTTATAGGTGCGCCTCGAAAGGAAAAATGTATTTCGAGTTTATGCTATATAAGTGATATGCTTATGTGTGCAGATGTGCATATATGCATACATATACTATGAGTAGGTATGCAAATTCATGATGCATATATAGGTATGTACCTAATGCTGTAACATACGAACTGCATCTCGAAGGTGCAAGAGAACTATACATAATTATGATGGAAAACCTTTGCTTACCTTTAATTGGTCAGGAGTCACCAGTCTTTAATCGAACATGCATTATGTGTCTGGACTATTGCCTATTTTCATGCAAATTCGTGTCTCTGGCATAAAGACACTTACATCAACCAGCTGAGATATAAAAAAAAAACATGTGAAGATGCATCATACATGTTCGGCCTCTTTCCATCCAGGGCTCGACATGTATCTTTCTTCAAGGTCATGCGTGAGAAAACTTTTCAACAACTGTCTGATTGATTGCTGTAAACTTTGTTCGCGTGATTTTGTACTGTAAGAAAAAATGAACATTTTACACATCATTTGATGCGTACAGCCACGTTGTTCGACCCTCTTGTGGCATAGCATCCGAAATAGGGTCTATTGTCCACTGTCCATGTAGCCGTAAGCCATAACGTCAGGGCGATGGTCTGAGTTAAATGACATAGCACCGCCCTGTGATATCTCTAACGCTCCTGCACAAGTACCTAAGTTTGTACTGATACTTTTTGTGACCTTCTGGGACGGAATAGACGCACGCGACATTCTTGGATTTGAACTGGTGGCGAGCAAAAAGAGGCTATAGCGCAATGGCTTGACCACAGCACGATACTACAATGCTCAAGGGTAGGTACATACTGCAACACCTATTCGAGGCTCTTGTCCTCCAATGGGTCTGATACTGATAACCGACAGGACTTTACCAGTTAGATTAAGTATATCTCTATTAAGTTATTTGTTTTATTAGATTCATTGGAGTCTTCCTTTTCCATTTGAGCATTGAGCAGTCAGGATGACGCGTTGATCTCCTTCATTTAGGTATGTTTTCGAAAACAACATAACATTTACGAGATAGCATGGAATATGAACGAGAGCAGGCGCCAAAGCCCTAAAAACAGCAGACGCTTTCGTAAATCAGATACCAAGCTCAATTTAGCCTGCCAAACTTTGAATGAGAAATTAAACAAGATGAAAACTCACAAACCAGCTGTGTAGCTCGTCTGCTAATAAAAGTAGTAAGTTTTTGATCGATCGCAACATGTCATAACGATAATACCTAATCTCTTATCCAGGTTGCGTCAGGGTCGTCCCGTGTAGTTATGGCATTTCCTCCATATGTGGGCGATGTCCTTCGCAACAGGCGCAGTGATAGATGCTACTCTGTTGGTGGTCCGGCTTCATAGTAGTGATTCTTAGTATTGCAGCGCCGGCATACCACATATTTACGGAGAAGGCTCGTGCCGCGATCCAGCAGCACGGGGCGGAGGCAGTGAGACACTGAGACAGTGAGACACTGAGGCAGCGGAGCAGTGAGACAGCAGGGGCGGGACAGAGGCAACTTGGCCCGCTCGCCAACGCCAGGCATCCCACCGAACAGGATCCTGCAGCTGCACCCACCGGCGGGTCGCCGCTGGCACACGTCACCCCTCGGTACCCCCTTCGTCGTCACCAGATATCCGGCGACGGCTCAACGTCTGTGGGGGCTGACGCAGATGGGTAGGCAGGCGTGGCGGCAATCACTTATACCTATACCGGTCTGAATCACGGACGGGCAAAATGTGCGCGTCTGTCGTTGAGCACTTCCGTGTTTGTCTCAGAGAGTAGGCCGAATGTCGCAAAATCTTGTCAGCGCTTAGCTTAGGTAATGTTTTTCTCTTTAGATATCCTAGCTATTTCTTTATTAGGATAGCAATAGCTTTAAGTACATTTTTCTGCTATATTTCGGTAGAAATGTTGCGTGAACCGGTATGGTGCGTCAAAACATGCGATATATCTCGCCAGTATGTTGTGTCAACGTCGTGTCACTGCAGCACCAGACCAGTCGGTGTGCGGCGCCGGACGTCGAACCTAAGCCACGCCCAGTCGGTACCGCCCACAACATCAAGCTCCACCCAGCCACCCTCCTCCTCCCCCCCCCCCCCTGTTCGGCGCTGGTCGGCGGCTCTAGCCCCACCCAGTCCACGACGGGCGCAGCCCCCGCCCCGTTTATCCATTGCACCCTCTGCAGTCTGCAGGTCCTAAGCACCGCAGGCTTTTCAGACATAGCTTGGTAGCTAGTACTTACAACGTGCACCGCAGTCGCTTGAGACCGTTGAGAGCGCAGCCTGTTACGCGTTGTGTTCCGCCTTCACCGTAAAAAAGGTTAAATGTAATCGAGTTGCGTATATCGTTGAGAGCTGCTGCGAGGAGCATGATAAATGTAGGAAGTATCATTAGAATATATGACCTTCTCCTCGGAAAATGACCAAATGAATGAAAATGATTATTTATTGATGAATTGATGATATTTCGGTCACAGACCTTCGTCTAAATCGAATTCGTTAACTCGTACAAGGCAAAAGTAGTGAGTCCGAAATATCATAAATTCATCAATAAATAATCATTTTCATTCATTTGGTCATTTTCCGAGGAGAAGGTCATATATTCTAATGATATTTCCTACATGTAATCGAGTTGCTTAAAGCATAAAGTGTTGACATATTTTGTCTCAGATTTCGAGTGCACCCCTGATTTAAATTTTAGTAACAAAATAATTTATGGAAAGTGAAAGGTTCGCTTTGACCACTGTGACTTGTGCATTGATGAATTTCAACGAAAGTATAAGTAGTAAAAAGCAATGAACTGTAATAAATCAAATAATTACATCATTTTCACATAAAAGGTGATGTGTTGATAAGGTAATCGCACAGACGTTCGATAACTCGCTGGCACTGTTGCAGTACTGTCGAAATTTAGCCGATTATGTGTGCAAATCCTCGGTTGGCCATGATGATTGGCTGCTGACCTCGCCATTGGCCGGCGTTTGAGCCTCTCGCCAGTCGCCGTTCTCTGGCTACTCCGTACCCGGCGAGCTGCACGGTTGGCGTAGAGAGAAGTGAGCACCCAATGAGCCCAGCTTGGGGCAGAGTTCAACCGGTGAGCAAAGGCTCAGGGAGGATGCACTGGCTCTACCGTCGAGCCTGTTTTACTTGTACTACAGAAAAATCACACTATGTAATATGTATTTTCAAATATACATATGCCCAGACAACCTATTTCAACTAGATTTCTCCCAGCTAGTCCCTATAAACACCCAGCGGCTTTTCCGGGGACTCTGAGGGATCCAACATACCCGTGTAAAGCGTCCTCCTAAATAACCCCACCCGGCCCCATCCCCTTCAGTGGCGACCGCGGGAGGTGACCCACTGGCCATCGCGTGGCTTCAGCCCAGCCTTTTTCACCGCCCGCTGAGCGGCGACCGCGCTGCGACGGTCACGGTCGTGCAGACCGGACTCCGGACCCTCTCCGGACCGTCTCCGGATCGTCCCCGGAGCGGCCGGCGCTGACACGGCCCGTTCCGGACGCCTCAAGGACAAGGGCGCACTCTCCTCTGTCCCCAAAAACAGCCGGAGATGCTCGTCGGCATCCCAGCATGACGTCTGGCGACGCCGCGCCGGACCGAAGTGGGAGACGTTGAGAGATGTTGACACTGCACCGGTGTGCCATGACAGGCGACAGTAGCTGCTGCCGCCGGCCGTGAATGGAAGACAGCTGGGTGACGTTCTTCCAGCGGTGGTGATTGATTTGTCATTTCCGTCACGACGGATCGCCTACTCTCCATGCTGACATGCCGTCTACACTACATGCCGTCTACACTACAGTCAATGCTGTCAGGGTGGTAATGCCGATAGTGTTTAGCTCGGGGGTGAGAAATAGTTACTGACGCAGCCGACGAAGCGGCTTCCTCCGCTGGAAGTTGGGAGAAGGCGCCGGTGGGGATGAGACCCCCCCCCCCCCTCCTCTGGCCAGCTGACCCGGGACAGTCTCTGCCGGCTGGTTCTTTTGTGAGGTGACCTCCAGCGCCGCCGCTGTGACCAACTCTGAGCCTGGATGAACGTCAGACACGCGTGGGAACCTCCTCGACTTGTCGTCTCTGAAATTATCCTTAGCACGCATGGTTACTGAATTTTCCAAATTTGTTTCTAGTGTCACGATTTTAAATCGCCATATACGCGTATGTAGCCTCGCTGCTGGTGCGCCCTAAAACACCAAATCATCATCATCGCTTTATGCTCAGCTTGGAGCATAATGTTTTTTTTTTCTGAATGTTGTTACTCTATATTAAAATAAAGCCTCAGAACATCATATGGATGGAATGATACTTTCCCCTGGGTTCTTAATTGCAAAGGAGTTATTGCGCCTGATCATGGGCATTGAAATTCCGTTTGAATCAGAGCCTATTTTAAGGGAATTTGACTGGGGGGGGGGGGGCAACCTGGAAAATTGTCTTTAATAATCCATTAACCCTCGCCCGTATTGGTGTTTTCCAGCTGCGAACGTATAGGTATGGGGGGTCCGTTGGACCCTCCCCCTTGCCGTTTCGCCCCTGATCGAGCCAGAGCTTCGCGGAAAAAAAACGACCGTGCTGCCCGTGATGACAGTAAGCCGATGATACCCAATTTTAAGGTCCTAGGTCATCGGTTGACCTTCCAGGTCAGGTCAATGACCCAAACGTCGGGAAAATCGTAACCTGTTAGAGCGTCGTAAAGGGTGGGTGCTATGTTTTTTTTGGGGAGCTGATCACGAATATCATGTTAGTACTTAGTTATGATCATAGATGATGTCTTCATGCATTCAGGCCAGGTCGGGTCAGGTCAGGCTCAGGTCAGGTCAACCAGTAAGCGTTTTGCCGGGTATTCGTAGTAGGTGGCAACCGCCTCTGACAGTTTCGTAACATGTTACGAAGGCACCAAAACTACTTCGTAAACGGTCAAATGGTTGCTAAATTCGAATTCAGCTAAAAAAACTAGCTTAGAAACGTATAAAACTCGAAAAATGTGAACCGAGGTCATCAAAGGTAAATGACCTGACCTGACCTTCCGGTGACCTTGACACCCACCCTAATGCATGGGAGCAACATCATATCCCATGTTTGAACGTTTGAAACCACGAAAAGACTGCAAACGCGCGGCTAATGCGAGGCGACATACGCCGAATCGCGATCCCGGCCAAACATGGTGCCATGGTGCTAGGCCGCCAGTGCATCTGAAAGAACTGTTGTGCCCCTGACAAGCCTGAGGTTCTAACGACAGGCCCATGGTGCCCCTGACAGGCCCATGATGCCCTTGCGAGGCCGGTGGTGTCCCTGCTAGGCCGATGGTGCCTCTGCTAGGCCGCTGGTGCCCCTGGGCCCTGACAGGACTGTAGTTCTCCTGACAAGCCTGGAGTGCCCCCGACATGCATGTGGTGCCACTAACAGGTCCAAGGTGTCCCTGCGAGGCCGCAGGTGCCCCTGTCAGGCATGTGGTGTCCCTGCTAGGCCTCTGGTGCCCCTGACAGGCCTGAGGTGCCCCTGAAAGGACTGATGGTGTCCCTTGGCCCTGACAAGCCTGAGGTGCCCCCGACAGGCCCGTGGTGTCGCTGACAGGTCCGTGGTGCCCTTGCTAGGCCTGTGGTGCCTCTGACAGGCCTGTGGTGCCCCTGGCGGGTCTGTGGTGGTACCCCTGACAGGCCCAATGTGGTGCTCCTGCGAGGCCGGTAGGGCCCCTGGCAGGTCTGTGGTGCCCCTGGCAGACCTATGGTGCTCTTGCTAGGCCGATGGTGCTCCTGCAGGCCTGTGGTACCCCTAAAAAACTTGTGGTGCCCCCGACAGGCCCGTGGTGCCCCTGACAGGCCCAAAGTGCCCCTGTGAGGTCGATGGGGCCCTGGCAGGTCTGTGGTGCCCCTGGCGCAGACCTATGATGCTCTTGCTAGGCCGATGGTGCTCCCAACCAACAGGCCTGTGGTGCCCCTGACAAGCCGGTGGTGCCCCTGGCAGGCCTGTGGTGTCCCCGGGACCCAAGGGGGCGGGGGGGGGGGGGTCATGACCCATGTGACCCACCCTTGGATCCACCACTGGTCATTACTTGCAGACTGACTCATTTGACATCCATTGCAAAACAAGTCACAGTAGTATGTTTGTTACCCTGTTCCTTTATGCTCATTTTTAAAGTGGGCAAATCTCGACAACTGGGGGGGCAATTCTGTTGAGTGCGGGGGCATTTGCCCCCCAGTTAACCCATTAGTGCCCAAGGTCCTTAAGGTGGTGTAAATTGTTTCATTTTTGCTGTATATACTTATCAGGAGTCACTGATTGCCTGTGATTTTTGGAAAAAATTGGAGATATTTTTTACCTGTTTTTGGGGTGGCAACATTTGTGACCAACGGGTCAATAAACACCATGAAATGGAATTTTAACCACTTTTTCTTACTTTTGTTTATAATAACGTCCAATCTTTCTGCAAAGACTTAAAATGTCTGCATCTGTAGTTGAGCACCTGTATTTTACGGCATTACCACACACAAAATCCAACACAAGGTAAAAGATATTTGACCTGCTTTGATGTCCACAAGGTCACGCCCACTGCGCATTTTTGGGCTTGTTCAGATCATCAGCCATACGTAGGAACCCAACTGGTGCTGATGCCCCTCTTGATCTTCCGTGTGCTCATGGGGGTGGTACACCTTCATGCACTTGGGTGCAGTGGAACGGCGCACTTCTCGCAGGACATGTTGGTTCGGCTGTTGCACACCTTGCAACGGTGGAACCTGGTTTTGAGCTCTGCTGGCCAGTGATGTAGACCGTCGTAGCGGAGGTCTTCTGGTGCTTGGTGGCGGCCAGAGAAGCTTGCTGGAGGACGCGGCACCGTGTTCTTCTTGATGAGGACGTACGTGAGCTCCCGCAGGAAGGGAAGTTGCGGTCCCTTGGCATGCCGTTGAGACAGGAGCCAGGTGTTTGTCCGGGCAGCGTCAACTCCCCACTGGAAGAGCGGCCACCACCACTTCTTGCTGCGTATGGTACTGCGGTAGAGAGCAACACACTGATCAAACAGATCCACACCGCCCATGTGGGTGTTGTATGCATGAAGAGGACGGGGCATCTGTACAGCGATCCTGCCACCTTGCTTCTTCACATACCGGCTGGCGGTAACGAGCGGCTCCAGCGGCTCACAGTTCGTCGCCACCGTCACGACGCGATTGTCGTTCCACCGCACAACCAGGTTGTCACCGTCAGACAGCCACTCCATTGTCCCACGCTGCTTCTTCTCCAGCACCTTCTTGCCTGAAAATGGAGCGCCACCAAGCCTGTTTTCGCGGACGGTTCCACACCCGCCAAGACCCATGTCCGACAGCACGTCCAGAAGCTCGAGTGATGTGAACAGGTTGTCGAAGAATATAGCATGGCCTGGTGGGACGGCGCACTTGTTCAGCAGGCCCAGCACCACGTCAGCTCCCTTCCCCAGGCCCGTGTCAGCCAGTTGGGTGTCGGCCCCACAGTACGGTTCCGCATGATAGAGATATCCGGTGGAGGCTGCCAGACACCACAGTTTGTACCCGTATCTTACAGGTTTGCCCCTTATGAACTGCTTGGTGCTGTGCCGTCCATAGTACGGTACCATTGTCTCGTCAACGCTCAGGTTTCTGGTGAGAGCTGCCGTCTTGAATCCGGCGTTCAAGTGCTGGAAGTACGGACGTACCTTGTAGTATCTGTCCTTGCTGATGTTGCTGTTGTCCGCCAGGTGCAGATTCTGGAGAAGTTCAAGAAACCTGTTCCTGGGCATGAGCTCCTGTGCCCACACAGATGACACGTCGTCCTTTGCAGACCACAGATGTTTCTTGTTGTGCGTCGTTCTATAGCCCGTCATCATCATCACACCGATGATTCCCAGCAGTTCCTCCATCGTCATGTTCAGTCGTCTTCCGTGTTGCGTCGCGTACAAGTTGCTCTGCTCCAGGATATTTTCCAGCAACTCTCTCGTGAACATCTTTTGGAACAACTCACTTGGAGATGTGTCACCGACTTCTGAAGCATCGTCAGGGTCGCCAGCAGACAGTTCAACCCGAAATGTTGGTGGACGGTGCCTCCAGTTCCTGACCTTCTTCCTTTTAGGCCCTTTGACAGAGGTACATTGATCCGGCTCTTGTGTTGCAGAAGCAGCGACGTCACCTGATCCCTTTTCGTGTGTCCCATCGCGAGGAGCTGGAGACTGCTCCCCCGTCACTTCCGCTGATGTCCCCAGGACTCGGCGTGGGAGATGGGCTGTGTCACCAACGGTTTCGCCATCTGACTTGTCGGAGTCTTCGTCGGTATGGGCGTCATCTGCAACGAGAGAACCATTGACTCTGTAAGCTGCCCTAATTCCTCTATCTCCTTTACTGCCAGACCTAATCACGAAAGGGATGCCTCGGGGTAAAAGCAAGACGTCTGCTGGGAATACAAGGGCTTTCCAGACCACCTTCGCTACGTTGATTTAGTAGTCAGCCGCAAGCTCGTTGATGTGAACCATGCCAGTCTTGCAACATCTTACCGTAATATACTTTGGTATATTTGTGTACGATATAATTGCTGCCACAGAAAATGGAACTCAGGAAGGCAGGGACCCCTCCCCCCCGTCCACAAAAACGTCACACTGACTAGAAGGCGCTGTTGCATAAACGTTCGCAAGGAAAACACTAATCATTAACCTTTGAATATGACAGGCTTAGGGTCCTTTCACAATACTACTGGTAAAGTAAGTCAGCTAACGTGTAGTTTTGTAAGTGAATTCGCACATAATTACGAGCT